>NC_134353.1:220332009-220632009 GCF_048569485.1 Anomaloglossus baeobatrachus
AAATACGCCATTCTTATCCGTCCCCAGGATCACACCGGGGTAGGTAGCAAAGTCTTTCCTGACCCCAGCTCTGTTCATCTTGGATCATTTTTAAAAAACACAGCAAGCAAGGGTTACTCCAAGCGGAGTCTCCCTTTTTTCCAAAAATTGGGTCCCACACACACCCACCCCTTCAGTGGCAGCACTTGTGCCCTAGTTGTACACTTCACAGCTAGATTTGCATCAAGCACATTCCAAAATACGCTATTCTTAACCGTCCCCAGGATGACACCGGGGTAGGTAGCAAAGTCTTTGCTGAACCATGACTTGTTCATCTTGGCTTCTTTTAAAAACAATGGAAGCAAGGGTTACTCCAAGCGGAGTCTCCCTTTTTTCCAAAAATTGTGCCCCACACACACCCACCCCTTCAGTGGCAGCACTTGTGCCCTAGTTGTACACTTCACAGCTAGATTTGCATCAAGCACATTCCAAAATACGCTATTCTTAACCGTCCCCAGGATGACACCGGGGTAGGTAGCAAAGTCTTTCCTGATCCCAGCTCTGTTCATCTTGGCTTCTTTTAAAAACACATCAAGCAAGGGTTACTCCAAGCGGAGCCTCCCTTTTTTCCAAAAATTGTGCCCCACACACCCACCCATTCAGTGGCAGCACTTGTGCCCTAGTTGTACACTTCACAGCTAGATTTGCATCAAGCACATTCCAAAATACGCCGTTCTTATCCGTCCCCAGGATGACACCGGGATAGGTAGCAAAGTCTTTCCTGATCCCAGCTCTGTTCATCTTGGCTTCTTTTAAAAACACATCAAGCAAGGGTTACTCCAAGCGGAGCCTCCCTTTTTTCCAAAAATTGTGCCCCACATACCCACCCCTTCAGTGGCAGCAGTTGTGCCCCAGTTGTACAATTCACAGCTAGATTTGCATCAAGCACATTCAAAAATACGCCATTCTTATCCGTCCCCAGGATGACACCGGGGTAGGTAGCAAAGTCTTTCCTGATCCCAGCTCTGTTCATCTTGGCTTCTTTTAAAAACACAGCAAGCAATTGTTACTCCAAGCGGAGTCTCCCTTTTTTCCAAAAATTGTGCCCCACACACACCCACCCCTTCAGTGGCAGCAGTTGTGCCCCAGTTGTACAATTCACAGCTAGATTTGCATCAAGCACATTCAAAAATACGCCATTCTTATTCGTCCCCAGGATCACACCGGGGTAGGTAGCAAAGTCTTTCCTGATCCCAGCTCTGTTCATCTTGGCTTCTTTTAAAAACACAGCAAGCAAGGGTTACTCCAAGCGGAGTCTCCCTTTTTTCCAAAAATTGTGCCCCACACACACCCACCCCTTCAGTGGCAGCAGTTGTGTCCCAGTTGTACAATTCACAGCTAGATTTGCATCAAGCACATTCAAAAATACGCCATTCTTATCCGTCCCCAGGATCACACCGGGGTAGGTAGCAAAGTCTTTCCTGATCCCAGCTCTGTTCATCTTGGATCATTTTTAAAAAACACAGCAAGCAAGGGTTACTCCAAGCGGAGTCTCCCTTTTTTCCAAAAATTGGGCCCCACACACACCCACCCCTTCAGTGGCAGCACTTGTGCCCTAGTTGTACACTTCACAGCTAGATTTGCATCAAGCACATTCCAAAATACGCTATTCTTAACCGTCCCCAGGATGACACCGGGGTAGGTAGCAAAGTCTTTGCTGAACCATGACTTGTTCATCTTGGCTTCTTTTAAAAACAATGGAAGCAAGGGTTACTCCAAGCGGAGCCTCCCTTTTTTCCAAAAATTGTGCCCCACACACCCACCCATTCAGTGGCAGCACTTGTGCCCTAGTTGGACACTTCACAGCTAGATTTGCATCAAGCACATTCCAAAATACGCCGTTCTTATCCGTCCCCAGGATGACACCGGGGTAGGTAGCAAAGTCTTTCCTGATCCCAGCTCTGTTCATCTTGGCTTCTTTTAAAAACACAGCAAGCAAGGGTTACTCCAAGCGGAGTCTCCCTTTTTTCCAAAAATTGTGCCCCACACACACCCACCCCTTCAGTGGCAGCAGTTGTGCCCCAGTTGTACAATTTACAGCTAGATTTGCATCAAGCACATTCAAAAATACGCCATTCTTATCCGTCCCCAGGATGACACCGGGGTAGGTAGCAAAGTCTTTCCTGATCCCAGCTCTGTTCATCTTGGCTTCTTTTAAAAACACAGCAAGCAAGGGTTACTCCAAGCGGAGTCTCCCTTTTTTCCAAAAATTGTGCCCCACACACACCCACCCCTTTAGTGGCAGCAGTTGTGCCCCAGTTGTACAATTCACAGCTAGATTTGCATCAAGCACATTCAAAAATACGCCATTCTTATCCGTCCCCAGGATCACACCGGGGTAGGTAGCAAAGTCTTTCCTTACCCCAGCTCTGTTCATCTTGGATCATTTTTAAAAAACACAGCAAGCAAGGGTTACTCCAAGCGGAGTCTCCCTTTTTTCCAAAAATTGGGCCCCACACACACCCACCCCTTCAGTGGCAGCACTTGTGCCCTAGTTGTACACTTCACAGCTAGATTTGCATCAAGCACATTCCAAAATACGCTATTCTTAACCGTCCCCAGGATGACACCGGGGTAGGTAGCAAAGTCTTTGCTGAACCATTACTTGTTCATCTTGGCTTCTTTTAAAAACAATGGAAGCAAGGGTTACTCCAAGCGGAGTCTCCCTTTTTTCCAAAAATTGGGCCCCACACACACCCACCCCTTCAGTGGCAGCAGTTGTGCCCCAGTTGTACAATTCACAGCTAGATTTGCATCAAGCACATTCAAAAATACGCCATTCTTATCCGTCCCCAGGATCACACCGGGGTAGGTAGCAAAGTCTTTCCTGACCCCAGCTCTGTTCATCTTGGATCATTTTTAAAAAACACAGCAAGCAAGGGTTACTCCAAGCGGAGTCTCCCTTTTTTCCAAAAATTGGGTCCCACACACACCCACCCCTTCAGTGGCAGCACTTGTGCCCTAGTTGTACACTTCACAGCTAGATTTGCATCAAGCACATTCCAAAATACGCTATTCTTAACCGTCCCCAGGATGACACCGGGGTAGGTAGCAAAGTCTTTGCTGAACCATGACTTGTTCATCTTGGCTTCTTTTAAAAACAATGGAAGCAAGGGTTACTCCAAGCGGAGTCTCCCTTTTTTCCAAAAATTGTGCCCCACACACACCCACCCCTTCAGTGGCAGCACTTGTGCCCTAGTTGTACACTTCACAGCTAGATTTGCATCAAGCACATTCCAAAATACGCTATTCTTAACCGTCCCCAGGATGACACCGGGGTAGGTAGCAAAGTCTTTCCTGATCCCAGCTCTGTTCATCTTGGCTTCTTTTAAAAACACATCAAGCAAGGGTTACTCCAAGCGGAGCCTCCCTTTTTTCCAAAAATTGTGCCCCACACACCCACCCATTCAGTGGCAGCACTTGTGCCCTAGTTGTACACTTCACAGCTAGATTTGCATCAAGCACATTCCAAAATACGCCGTTCTTATCCGTCCCCAGGATGACACCGGGATAGGTAGCAAAGTCTTTCCTGATCCCAGCTCTGTTCATCTTGGCTTCTTTTAAAAACACATCAAGCAAGGGTTACTCCAAGCGGAGCCTCCCTTTTTTCCAAAAATTGTGCCCCACATACCCACCCCTTCAGTGGCAGCAGTTGTGCCCCAGTTGTACAATTCACAGCTAGATTTGCATCAAGCACATTCAAAAATACGCCATTCTTATCCGTCCCCAGGATGACACCGGGGTAGGTAGCAAAGTCTTTCCTGATCCCAGCTCTGTTCATCTTGGCTTCTTTTAAAAACACAGCAAGCAATTGTTACTCCAAGCGGAGTCTCCCTTTTTTCCAAAAATTGTGCCCCACACACACCCACCCCTTCAGTGGCAGCAGTTGTGCCCCAGTTGTACAATTCACAGCTAGATTTGCATCAAGCACATTCAAAAATACGCCATTCTTATCCGTCCCCAGGATCACACCGGGGTAGGTAGCAAAGTCTTTCCTGACCCCAGCTCTGTTCATCTTGGATCATTTTTAAAAAACACAGCAAGCAAGGGTTACTCCAAGCGGAGTCTCCCTTTTTTCCAAAAATTGGGCCCCACACACACCCACCCCTTCAGTGGCAGCACTTGTGCCCTAGTTGTACACTTCACAGCTAGATTTGCATCAAGCACATTCAAAAATACGCTGTTCTTAACCGTCCCCAGGATGACACCGGGGTAGGTAGCAAAGTCTTTCCTGATCCCAGCTCTGTTCATCTTGGCTTCTTTTAAAAACACATCAAGCAAGGGTTACTCCAAGCGGAGCCTCCCTTTTTTCCAAAAATTGTGCCCCACACACCCACCCATTCAGTGGCAGCACTTGTGCCCTAGTTGTACACTTCACAGCTAGATTTGCATCAAGCACATTCCAAATCCACAAGCATTTACTCTCCCCAGGATGACACAGGGGTAGTAAATTCCTTCTGGATCCATGACTTGTTCATTTTGATGAACGTCAGTCTGTCCACATTGTCACTGGACAGACGCGTGCGCTTATCTGTCAGCACACACCCAGCAGCACTGAAGACACGTTCAGAGACAACGCTGGCAGCTGGACACAACAAAATCTCCAAGGCGTAACTGGATAGCTCTGGCCATTTTTCTAGATTTGAAGCCCAAAATGAGCAAGGCTCCATTTGCAAAGTCATGGCATCGATGTTCATTTGTAGATACTCCTGTATCATCCTCTCCAGCCGTTGACTATGTGTCAGACTTGTTGTCTCTGGTGGCCTTGCAAAGGAGGGTCTAAAAAAATTATGAAAAGATTCCATAAAATTGCTGTTACCAGCACCAGATACGGTCCTACTGGTACGTGTAGACTGTTGAAGATGACGAGACCGTCCCATGTTTGTCAAGTTACAACTGGGAGATTCACTCCTTGCACCTGCACGGTTGTTTGGTGGAAAAGCGGATCTAAGATCGAGTAACAGCTTCTGCTGATACTCCTGCATACGTGCGTCCCTTTCTATGGCTGGAATTATGTCACAAAATTTGGACTTGTACCGGGGATCTAATAGTGTGGCAAGCCAGTAGTCATCATCACTTCTAATTTTGACAATAGGAGGGTCATGTTGGAGGTAGTGCAACAAGAAGGCACTCATGTGTCTTGCGCAGCCATGCGGACCAAGTTCACGCTGTGTTTGTGGCATAGAGGTGCTAACCGTTCTTTCTTCCTCTGACATCTCCCCCCAACCTCTTTCAACTGAAATTTGACCAAGGTCTCCCTCATCTGCTGAGTCTTCCATGTCCATGGACAGTTCGTCCTCCATTTCTTCATGTCCTCCTGCACCTTCCTCAACATCTCGCCTGCTACCATGCGCCCTTGTTGATCCCTGTCCCCCATGCTCCCATGCCTGGCGCCTTGGTGATGATGAACATCTGGACCTTGGTGATGTTGTTATGTCTTGCGCATATGAATCCTCCTGTAGTTCATCCCCTTCCTGTTGTCCCACCCCCTGACTCCGAATAGTGTTTAGCGTGTGCTCCAGCATGTAAATGACTGGAATCGTCATGCTGATAATGGCATTGTCAGCGCTAAACATATTCGTCGCCATGTCGAAACTGTGCAGAAGGGTGCATAGGTCCTTGATCTGAGACCACTCCATCAGGGTGATCTGCCCCACCTCTGCATCTCGTTGGCCCAGGCTATACGTCATGACGTATTGCACCAGGGCACGGCGGTGCTGCCACAGTCGCTGTAACATGTGGAGAGTTGAATTCCAGCGTGTCGCCACATCGCATTTCAGGCGATGAACCGGCAGGCCGAAAGACTTCTGGAGCGATGCAAGTCGCTCAGCTGCGGCCGCTGAATGGCGGAAGTGAGCAGACAGTTTTCGTGCCCTGGTCAGAAGGCCATCTAGGCCGGGATAGTGTGTTAAGAATTGCTGGACGACAAGGTTCAACACATGAGCCATACAAGGTACGTGTGTCACCTTGCCCAGGCGAAGTGCCGCACCCAGGTTTGCAGCATTGTCGCACACGGCCTTACCAGGCTGCAGGTTGAGTGGAGACAACCATTTATTAAACTCGGACCGCAGAGCTGTCCACAACTCCTCAGCTGTGTGACTCTTATTCCCAAGACATGTCAAGCTAAAGACCGCCTGATGCCGTTGCGCTCTGCTGCCAGCATAGTAATGAGGGGTGCGTGATTCCTTCTGCGCAGTGAGAACGCTGGTGGCCTGACCAGGCAGGCTTGGGGCGGAGGTGGAGGACCCAGATGAGGTGGAGGATGCAGAAGCAGTGGCGGAACTTGGACAGACAGAGGATTGACACACAAGTCGTGGGGACGGCAAGACTTGTGCAGCAGACCCTTCACCATCTATCACCATAGTTACCCAGTGCCCAGTGAGCGACATGTAACGTCCCTGTCCATGCTTACTGGTCCAAGTATCGGTGGTGAAATGCACCCATTCACACACAGAGTTTCTCAAGGAAGCGGTGATGTTGTGTGCGACATGCTGGTGTAGCGCGGGCACACCTTTTTTAGAGAAGTAGTGGCGACTAGGCATCTGGTACTGGGGCACAGCGACAGACATAAGGTCTCTAAAATCCTGTGTGTCCACTAGGCGGAAAGGCAGCATTTCGGTAGCCAACAGCTTACAGAGGGATAGAGTCAACCTCTTAGCTTTGTCATGGGTCGCAGGAAATGGCCTTTTATTTGTCCACATCTGAGGGACAGAGATCTGGCTGCTGTGTGTAGATGGTGTTGAGTAGGGTGTCCCTGGAAAAATGCAGGTTTGTGAGGAAAGTGCAGGCGGAGACATGATGTTGCCTTCATCCAAAGTTGGTGCTATCGATGTCTGAGAGAGCTGTACACACTCACTTGTTTCCCCTTCCAAAACAACTGACGACCTACCAAGCAAACTGCCTGTTGCGGTTACAGTGGTGGAAGTTGTGGGTGGAAAAACAGGTGTGACAGCTGTCCCCACAGTCCTAGAAGATGACGAGCATGCGGATGCATTGGAAGGGGCAGGCGGTGGATGGTTCGCTCCGCTAGGCCGCATTGCAGCACGGTGAGCTTCCCACCGGGCCATATGATATTTATTCATGTGACGATTCATGGAAGAAGTTGTCAAACTGCTGAGGTTTTGACCTCTACTAAGAGAACCATGACAAATTTTACAGATCACATAATTTGGGCGATCTTTTTCTATGTCAAAAAAGGACCAGGCTAGGCAAGGCTTAGAGGCCATGCGACCTGTTGATCCACCCCGAATAATGCTCAGAGGCAGAGTGGTGGCTGAGGATGCAGTTGTAGACGTGCTACCAGTACTCCGACTCTGTCCAGGAAGGCGCAAGGTAACTTCGTCATCAGTTGCATCCTCCTCCACCACCTCTGTTGACCTCCTCGAGTGCCTGACTGTGGGTTGACAGTAGGTGGGATCTAGAACTTCATCATCAATTGCTGTGTTTGCACTCCCCTCCCCCTCAGACCGAGCCTCTTCTTGCCCTGACCGAATATTTAAGTTGTCATCCCAATCGGGTATCTGAGTCTCATCTTCATCAGTATGTTCCTCATTGTCTATAACCACAGGTGTTACAGTTTGTGACAAAGGGTCAATATTATGCTCCGAAACTTGGTCCTCACGGCCTGAATCAGAGTCACAAAGGTTCTGGGCATCACTGCAGACCATTTCCTGTTCTGTACTCACTGTAGCTTGGGAGCAGACCTCTGATTCCCAGGCTATAGTGTGACTGAACAGCTCTGCAGACTCAGCCATCTCAGTTCCACCATACTGTGCAGGGCTGATGGAGACTTCAGAGCTGGGAGAAATCAAGTTTGATTGGGATGACAACTCAGAGGATTGGTGTTTTTTGGATGCGGTACTTGAAGTGGCTGAGAGGGCACATGTTGGACCACTTGAGATCCATTCAAGCATTTTCCTTTTTTGGCCATCATCTACCTTTGTTCCTGTTGTTCGTGTCCGTAAAAAAGGCAGCACATCGGATTGTCCACGGTAAGTAGTAGACATCTTACTTTTGCTGGTAGATGGTCTATCTTCAGCAGATGATAATGGAGCTTTGCCACCTTCCCCACGGACAAAAATTTTTTTGCCTTTTCCACCACGCCTCTTCCCCTTTCCACCAGCATCTGTCATTTTGCCACTCATGTTGATTGCGACAAGATTGTGGACTGAAAATGTGGTAGTAAAAATTGAGAGGTGGTGTAGATTGCAGTGGTGGTCTAGCTTTATTAACAGCAGAATAATAAAGAATAAATATCCCTGACAATGCAACTACGGCCCTTAAACTGGCAGCAAAAATTGCTAGTATAATGGCTTAGTTATAATGAGTTGGAGTGTGCAATGCAGGCAGAGGTGCTGCAAATGTCTTTGCACTAGTGGGACTATAGCAAAGTCCAATAGCCACGTTTAGGATGCCACTAGGTACACTGAGTGTTTGCTAGTATAATGGCTTAGTTATCATGAGTTGGAGTGTGCAATGCAGGCAGAGGTGCTGCAAATGTCTTTGCACTAGTGGGACTATAGCAAAGTCCAATAGCCACGTTTAGGATGCCACTAGGTACACTGAGTGTTTGCTAGTATAATGGCTTAGTTATCATGAGTTGGAGTGTGCAATACAGGCAGAGGTGCTGCAAATGTCTTTGCACTAGTGGGACTATAGCAAAGTCCAATAGCCACGTTTAGGATGCCACTAGGTACACTGAGTGTTTGCTAGTATAATGGCTTAGTTATCATGAGTTGGAGTGTGCAATGCAGGCAGAGGTGCTGCAAATGTCTTTGCACTAGTGGGACTATAGCAAAGTCCAATAGCCACGTTTAGGATGCCACTAGGTACACTGAGTGTTTGCTAGTATAATGGCTTAGTTATCATGAGTTGGAGTGTGCAATGCAGGCAGAGGTGCTGCAAATGTCAATGCACTAGTGGGACTATAGCAAAGTCCAATAGCCACGTTTAGGATGCCACTAGGTACACTGAGTGTTTGCTAGTATAATGGCTTAGTTATCATGAGTTGGAGTGTGCAATGCAGGCAGAGGTGCTGCAAATGTCTTTGCACTAGTGGGACTATAGCAAAGTCCAATAGCCACGTTTAGGATGCCACTAGGTACACTGAGTGTTTGCTAGTATAATGGCTTAGTTATAATGAGTTGGAGTGTGCAGAGGACAGGAGGGTACAGTGCCAGGATTGTGGGGCTCTGGGTAGAGGAAAGGAAGCCTGCCTTTCTATTCCCTCCTAATAGGGAAATGCAGGGAGGAAATCCCTGACCTTTGCTACACAGACGCTGTCGCTGTTTTCAGGACCTGTCACCTATGGCTCTGACCCTGCCGGTTTGAGCCCTTAAAAGGACTGATAGAAAGTGCTCTCCCTAAGCTGTCTAGTGCTGTGTATGGAGTGCATACAGCTGTATCAGCGATAGGACAAAGGACGGAGCTGCGACAGTGATGTCTGACACCAAAGACGCAGAAGAGATAATGGCGTCCTGGAGGAAAATGTCCGGTTTTATAATGCAGGGACATGTGACATGGACATCCTATCACACATGTTGTTGCTTCTCTGGCTAAAAGTCCACTTAGCTGTGTGTGTGTCTGGGATTGGCTGACATGCTGGCCCGCCCCACAAGACGCGCGCGCTTAGGGAAGGAAGACAAGGAAAAAAAAAAAAAATGGCGATCGCCATTATAGAAACAGCAGTGATCTGAAGGCGCTGTTCACGCACACTATACACTGAAATGTCATAATAGTGTGATTCACAGAGTGACTTACACTATTACAGCGGAAACCAAGCTAGGAATTAGCTGTTTTTTTGCTGCTAGAACCGTTCTCGAACGTTTCTAGAACTATCGAGCTTTTGCAAAAAGCTCGAGTTCTAGTTCGATCTAGAACAGGCCCCAAAATCACTCGAGCCTAGAACTGGAGAACCTCGAACCGCGAACCGCGCTCAACTCTACTCATAATCCCAATAGGATGGAGATTCTCAACAAGAAAGAAACCTACTGGATCTATAAGCTCAACACCTTAAAACCTCGGGGCCTCAATGAAGTAACGGATTTATTTAACTGATATCTGGTTATTATGTTTTTAAACCGTATTTTATATGTCTGCGTTTTCTACATATATATATATGGAAATTACCACTCCCCCCCCCTTTTTTAATTTTTAACGGTTTTTAACCTACATTCTCTTATCTATGATAATTTATATATATATATGTTCCGGTCATTTTACATATGGGTTTATATATATTTCTATACATAATAATTTCTTTATACAATTTTTTGATTTCATCACCTCTCCCACTTACTGTCATTGTCCTTTTGGGCCTTGGCTCATGTGCTATATATATATATTCTTAGAGTTTTTTATAGTTATATATATGTCACGCTCCCCGGGTCCTCTGCTCCGCTCCCCGGCTTACCTGCCACGCTCCCCGCTCTCCAGCCTCCATTGCCCGCGCTTCCCAGGCCTCCTGGTCCCAGCTCCCGGCGCCCGTCGGCTTCCCAGCCCCTGCCCGGCTCTGCTGCTTCCTCCTCTCAGCTTCCTGCCCTGGCTTCTGGCACCCGGGCCGCGCGCATGCGCATTAGGGCGCGCGCGCGGTCACTGACCCTTTCTTAAAGGGCCAGTGTCCACTGACAGGAAATGATGCACACAGGTACAGGGTATAAAGGGGTTTAATGTCCAAGGGGGCGGGGCCTGTTCTTCGTGTTTCCCAAGCTAGGAGTCAGGTCTCCTTGTGTTCCTGTGAGATACTTACCTCTCTCTCTTCAAGAGCCGATCCTGCATTGCCATCCGGTCCTGCTGTATCTCGAACCCCGAACGCTGCCTATCTGCCATCCTGACAGTCCGTACCATCTCTGTTCCCTGCGGTGACCCGTCATCTCGCTCCAACGGTTCCGGACCCCGCCTGACATCATCCCGGCTTCCGAACCTGAGCTCCGTCACCCGGACCACCATCAGTGACCCCGTGGTCCCAGGGACTTCTCCATTGTGCTCTAGTGCACGGACTGTCCTGCTACCTAAAGTGCTCCGGCTACCGGACTCCTTTCCCTCATCAGGGAGTTCGGCCCAGTGGATCCACCTCCCGGGTCGGCCCGTCCATCTGGCCCTAACAGTAACAACAGGCCATGGATCCCGCCGAAGCACTAGCGGCCTTGCATGAGGAACTCCAACGCCAGCGTGAAGTCCAGACCCGCATGCTGAACTTTATGACTTCCGTGGACGCCCGCTTGAACACGCTACAAGCCTTGGTCACATCTTCAGCGCCCCGGGTCTCCACTAGTCAATCCATGGCTCCCGCTCCCGTGGCAGCCTCCTCGGATGCTTCCAGACTTCATTTGGCTTCACCACCCCGGTACGCCGGAGATCCCAAGACCTGCAGGGGGTTTATAAACCAATGCTCCCTCCATTTCACGCAGCTGCCGCATTTGTTTGCCTCCGACCAAGCCAAGGTCGCTTTCATAATGTCTCACCTAGAGGGCGAGGCACTGGCGTGGATGAACCCCTTGTGGGAGAAGGAGGACCCTATGACCAAGAACCTCCAGGAGTTCCTGCAGGCCTTTCGCGGCACCTTTGACGAGCCCAGACGCGCCTCCGCGTCTGCTTCATCTCTTCTCCGGTTACGTCAGGGAACTCTGACGGTGGGTCAATACGCCATCCGTTTCCGCACCTTGGCTTCGGAACTCGGGTGGAATAACGAGGCCCTAACCGCCGCCTTCTGGGAAGGACTCTCGGGTCGAATCAAAGATGAGCTGGCTGGTCGTGACGTACCGTCCACCCTGGACGCCCTGATTACCCTAGCGACTCGAGTGGACATTCGCTTTCAGGAGCGGTCCAAAGAGGTGTCCCGTGAGAGACGTCCGGTACGGCATTCCTCTCCTCCACAGAAGCCCGCCGTACTCCAGTCAACGGCCTCTGGTGTCTCCGTCCATGAGCCCATGCAGATCGACCGTGTGCGACAGTCTGAACAACGTCGAGCAGAGCGGCTCGCCAAGGGTCTCTGCTTCTACTGCGGAGAGGGCACACACCTGCTACGCTCCTGTCCAGAGAGGCCGGGAAACTCCAAAGCCTAGGGTTGGTAGGAGAGGCCACCCTAGGTGCTGGGACTCTCTCAGACCCGGTTACATGGACTGTGCAAGTGACAACGGGAGAGACGCGGTTCACGGCTGAGGCATACCTTGATTCTGGGGCAGCAGGCAATTTCATCCAGCAGGCCACGGTGGACAAGTACCAGGTGCCTGTTACTCCACTCGCCAAACCTCTTGTGATTGCCTCTGTGGATGGGAGACCCCTCTCTGACACCATCTCCTGGATCACCAAGCCGCTTGAACTGCGTATCGGTGCTCTGCACACCAAGAACATCGCTCTCTACGTCCTCCCACACATGTCACATCAAATCCTGCTGGGCCTTCCTTGGTTGCGGACACACGAACCTTCAGTCAGCTGGGGCACTGGTGATATCACTCGATGGGGGTCTTCCTGCCATGAGAACTGTCTGAAGACCATACAACCCATCCGGCGACCTCCGGTTCTGGAGTCCCTACCGGGACTGCCCTCAGCCTATTGGTCCTTCGCGGACGTCTTTGATAAGAAGGAGTCAGAGGTACTTCCGCCACATCGTCCCTACGATTGTGCCATTGACCTGCTCCCGGGAACTACACCACCTCGAGGACGGATATATCCACTGTCTCCGGCCGAAACAAGGGCCATGTCTACGTATATCACAGAGAGCCTGGCTAGGGGATTCATTCGGAGATCCTCCTCTCCTGCTGGAGCAGGCTTCTTCTTCGTAAAGAAGAAAGAGGGCGACCTACGCCCATGCATAGACTACCGGGGATTGAACCAAATCACCGTAAAAAACAAGTACCCCCTGCCGCTCATCCCCGAATTGTTTGATCGGCTCAGAGGAGCTCGTGTGTTCACCAAGTTGGATCTTCGGGGTGCCTACAACCTGGTCCGTATCCGCTCGGGGGACGAATGGAAGACTGCGTTCAACACTCGCGATGGGCACTATGAATACTGCGTGATGCCCTTCGGCCTGTGTAACGCACCAGCAGTCTTCCAAGAATTAGTGAACGACGTGTTCCGGGACCTTCTCTACGTCTGTGTGGTGGTATATCTGGATGACATCCTTGTCTTCTCTCCGGACCTCCAGACCCACCGAGAGAACGTGCAACTGGTTCTACAAAGACTGAGAGAGAATCGTCTGTACGCCAAGTACGAGAAGTGTGTCTTCGAACAGTCTTCTCCTCCCTTCCTGGGTTACCTCATCACCGATACCGGACTGCAGATGGATCCAAAGAAGGTCTCTTCCATTCTCAACTGGCCTCCTCCTTCTGGACTGAAGGCAATCCAACGCTTTATGGGATTCGCCAACTATTACCGCCAGTTCATTCCTCACTTCTCTGCTCTGACTGCTCCTCTCTCCGCCTTGACCAAGAAGGGGGCTAATCCAAAGGACTGGTCACCTGCGGCCGACGCCGCGTTTGGCTCTCTAAAGCGAGCCTTTGCCTCTTCTCCGGTACTCCACCGTCCAGAGTTAAACCGCCAGTTCACCTTGGAGGTGGATGCCTCCTCCTCGGGAGCCGGAGCAGTGCTCATGCAGAAGTCCTCCTCCGGGAAGATGGTGACTTGCGGTTTCTTCTCCAAGAGCTTCTCCGCGCCTGAACGCAATTATACCATCGGTGACCGAGAGCTATTGGCAGTCAAACTGGCTCTGGAGGAATGGCGCTATCTTCTGGAAGGAGCAGTGTACCCCGTCCTTATTTACACGGACCACAAAAACCTGGAATACCTGCGGTCTGCTCAGCGACTGAACCCACGGCAAGCCAGGTGGTCCTTGTTCTTTGCCAGGTTCGACTTCCAGCTCCATTTCCGACCTGCGGACAAGAATGTACGCGCTGATGCCTTGTCTAGGTCTTTCATGCCCATGGAGCAGGAGGAGGAGACATCCCAACCCATCATCTGTCCAAGTAAGATTATTCCGGTGGCTCCTGTCACCCTGGCCCAGATACCGCCCGGGAAGACCTATGTCTCTGAGACTGACAGGCAAAAAGTGTTACACTGGGGCCATGCCTCGAAAACAGCCGGTCATGCTGGTCAGAAGAGAACATGGAGTGCGATTGTACATCATTACTGGTGGCCATCCCTTCGCACGGACGTCGCCTCTTTTGTCTCTGCCTGCTCCTCTTGTGCCAGGAACAAGACGCCCAAACACCTGCCATATGGCCGTCTTCTGCCTCTGCCTATACCCTCAGTTCCCTGGCAACACATTGCGATGGACTTTATTACGGACTTGCCATTGTCCTCCGGACACACAGTCATATGGGTCGTGGTGGATCGGTTCTCTAAAATGGCCCATTTCGTCCCTATGGCTGGACTGCCCTCTGCCCAGGAACTCGCGGACGCCTATATACATCATATCTTCCGCTTGCATGGCTTTCCATCACACATTGTGTCCGACAGAGGAACTCAGTTCACCTCCCGCTTCTGGAGGGCTCTCTGTAAACATCTGGGAGTAACTCTGGACTTTTCTTCTGCCTACCATCCTCAGTCGAACGGCCAAGTGGAACGGGTCAATCAGATATTGACCTCTTTCTTACGTCACTACGTCAACGCCCATCATGACGATTGGTCCACGCTTCTTCCTTGGGCTGAATTCTCCCATAATCACCACGTCAGTGAGTCATCCTCCAGTTCTCCCTTCCATGTCGTCTATGGACTTCAGCCGTCTGTCCCATTGCCTGTATCCTCTTCCTCGGATATCCCTGCTGCTGATGCAGTACTCCGTGACTTTACAACCATTTGGGACTCAGTTAAGGCGTCCCTTGCACGTGCATCTCTGCGGATGAAGAGACACGCGGACAAGAGACGTCTGGATCCTCCGTGTTTCTCTCCAGGAGATCTTGTCTGGCTTGCCTCCAAGTACGTCCGATTGAAGTTACCATCCTACAAGCTGGGACCTCGCTACATCGGACCGTTTAAAGTCCTCGGCAAGATCAATGAGGTCTCCTACAAACTGCAGCTCCCGGCCACGATGAGGATACCCAACTCCTTCCACGTCTCTCTGCTCAAGCCGGTTGTCCTTGGTCCCTTCGCTGCTGCCAGTCCGGCTCCTCCTCCTATTGCTGAGGATGACATTTATGCGGTAAGGGATATCGTGGCCATGAAGACCGTACGAGGTCGACAGTTCTTCCTGGTGGACTGGGCAGGGTATGGTCCTGAGGATAGGTCCTGGGAGCCCCGGGAGAATGTGGGTACTCCTCTGATCCGTGCCTTCCTGTCCCGGTTGCGGGGAGGGGGGCGTGGGGGGGGGTACTGTCACGCTCCCCGGGTCCTCTGCTCCGCTCCCCGGCTCACCTGCCACGCTCCCCGCTCTCCAGCCTCCGTTGCCCGCGCTTCCCAGGCCTCCTGGTCCCCGCTCCCGACGCCCGTCGGCTTCCCAGCCCCTGCCCGGCTCTGCTGCTTCCTCCTCTCAGCTTCCTGCCCTGGCTTCTGGCACCCGGGCCGCGCGCATGCGCATTAGGGCGCGCGCGCGGTCACTGACCCTTTCTTAAAGGGCCAGTGTCCACTGACAGGAAATGATGCACACAGGTACAGGGTATAAAGGGGTTTAATGTCCAAGGGGGTGGGGCCTGTTCTTCGTGTTTCCCAAGCTAGGAGTCAGGTCTCCTTGTGTTCCTGTGAGATACTTACCTCTCTCTCTTCTAGAGCCGATCCTGCATTGCCATCCGGTCCTGCTGTATCTCGAACCCCGAACGCTGCCTATCTGCCATCCTGACAGTCCGTACCATCTCTGTTCCCTGCGGTGACCCGTCATCTCGCTCCAACGGTTCCGGACCCCGCCTGACATCATCCCGGCTTCCGAACCTAAGCTCCGTCACCCGGACCACCATCAGTGACCCCGTGGTCCCAGGGACTTCTCCATTGTGCTCTAGTGCACGGACTGTCCTGCTACCTAAAGTGCTCCGGCTAACGGACTCCTTTCCCTCATCGGGGAGTTCGGCCCAGTGGATCCACCTCCCGGGTCTGCCCGTCCATCTGGCCCTAACAATATATATATATATAACATATATATATATATTTTTATATATTTTTTATTTTATATTATATTTTTTGTTTTCTTTTAAATATATATTTTTTCGTATATACATTTGGATGTGTATATGCATTTGTCCCGTTACTCATCTGTGTTCTCTATGTGCACAGTACACGGTTGTTGGTTATACTTTGATTAGACCCGTCATGTTCACTTCTATGGGTGCTGTTCATTTATTCTTTTTTGTCTGGCTTTACACATCGGTCTACCCGAGTTTCTAAAAATATTATAAGATTATTTTGTGTTCTTCTGCCCTTTTTTTCTATTTTTCCACTCCCTGGCATCACTCCTGTCTTTTGTATAGTTGGTGCCCTTGGGATGGCCTGTGCACACTTTTTTGACATTTCCTCACTCATGATAGGTGACGAGGCTTTGCGGTCTCACATTTTTTCCCTTCAATATTTGCGGTGAGTCCGTCCATCTGTGCGGCCTCTTTCCTTTTTTTCTTGTTATTGGGTTCTGTTCTCATATTTTTGTGAATGATCGTATCCCCATGGTTTACTTTTGTGATTTATATATATATATATATATAAATGTTTTTCATATCCGTTGTTTCCTTTCTCATGTTTTGGTGGACCTAATGGAGGAGGTTGTTTGCTTTTTCCCCTACCTTTGTGTGTTCTCTTTTGATATGGGTTCACACCTTATTGTTTTATGTATATATATTATTTTTTTCACATGTCCTCATGCTCTCTATGGTACGTTGTCTTGGATGATGCCCGACTCGTGCTATTTTTGTATGGTTGCCCCAATTTCTATACTGGTGCCCCGGTTTTTTTCCTCCCCCCCCACTCTTTTTTCCACATATCCTGGCTTCTGCTATGTTTTTCGGCCGTCACGCATGCGCTGTAGATTGGTTCCCACGGTCCTGAACTTGTTTGACCTGTCGGTTCCAGATACTTATCCTGGACGCATGCTCAGACCGTGTGTTTCCCACGCTCCTGCCCTATAATACACTATTATAATGGGTCTCTGCTCATGAGCTATTTTCATGGTGGTTTTCCTTAGTCCCTTGTTTTTACACACTTATCTACACTTGCTCCTACCGGAGTCCCAATTAACACCGGTTTTGACCAGAGTTTCATACTCCTTTGGTGGCGACAGAGACTAATGTGTACGTTTCTCCATCTCTGTTTAAATACAGCATGCACTTCATGGTTCTGTGCGCCCTCACTTCTTCGGGTTCTACACTATTTCCTTTCACGTTTACTCTTTCAGTTTATGTGGTCATGTATGCATATACACGTTTTATTTATTTTCTCCGCCATGTATTCCATTTTTTTATACACATCCCGGTTTTTATGTAATATATATTTTTGTATTTTTAGTGATTCACAGTTTAGAGAGGTGATTTTTGATATTATTTGTTTGATGTTTTTCTAATGTCTTTATGTAAAACGTCATAGCTGACAACGTGGCACCCTTTTCCCGCCTGTTTTTTTCTGAAGAGGGATGTTCCTATGACGTCATTTTGACTACTTATGATGTGTCTGATCTCAGTGGGACAGATTTGATGTTATTTTTAACCTGACGGTCCTGAGGAAGGGAGCAGATGCTCCTGAAACGCGTAGACCTATATGCAAATAAAGTGACATTGGTCTTCATCATCTGAACGAGTGATCTGTTGGCGCGGCAATTGAGTATCATTAGAAAGACAGAGGACATAGTGTTAGTCAGCCCCCTCACACTCCAAGCGCATCATTCTGTATCTAAAATAATTCAACAGCTTTAGACCCGCCATCTCTTAGCATAAAGGATGACCAAACAAGATTATTTTCTCCTTTAATACATTCCCTCATGATGCTGTCAACCTTTGTAATGTTCTAAATCCAGTTACGCTATTACCTGTAGATTTTAGAAAAGGGAGGAGAATATCAGGATGGAGAGAAGGGAGGGACCGTCATCCAAGACTTGCCCTTGTTTTTTAATATGGCAGATGAGGAAGCTCAGTTTGATATGACACATGAACATAACTGGTAGGCATTGATGGAGGCAGAAACATAAGGCTTGGTAATTATCATTGATGTACCACCCAATAACCTTTCTGCTGTGCATTTTGTAGATGGTTCCAGAGTTTTGGACAATGATCAAGGACGATTCATCAATGGGTATGTAGTAGTTCACAATGGTAATGCAGTAATGCAAGAACCACTTCCCTCCAGCTGTTCTGTGCAAGAGGCTGAGCTGAAGACACTCACTGCAGTGTGCAATATGAGAAAAGATATGAAGATTAATGTATTTTTGGTCTCAAGATATGCTTTATTGGTCACACATGGCTTTGGCGCCATTTGGCAAAGCCATAAATTCTTGACCTCTGCTGGCAAACCTGAACCGGTGGCTGTTGATTGCAAATTACTTCTGGTCTTCCATAAATAGGCTTTGTCAACACAAAGGAATTTCATGAGCCAAAGTGGAAACTGTATGGTCAGAGTCAGGGGTATGTTAGGTGAACCCCAGGATTTGCTTTCCACGCTGCCTGTTCCCAGTGATAGCTTCCCTGACCCATTCCACAATGCATAATTCAAAACATGTGATGTGTGCAATAGTACTACAAAATGTGTGCCCCTCAGGGTTCCCAGATGTGGCTGCAAAGGAATGTCTCATTTGTGCAAAACATAACCCCAGTGGGCCTATTTGAGTTCTGCAGAAATTCAGCAGCAAAACTAAATTACCTGTTTCATAGAATGCAGGTGGACTACATACAGCTACCTTGGATGGTTACTTACTGGGTACTGGTATTCCTTGATATTTTCTTTGGGTTGTCTGAAGCTTAGGCCATGCCTAAAGATAATACACAGACCACCCCCACAGCTAAGAAAATGATATGTGAGGTAGTCTGTAGGTATGGGGTGCCCAAATTATATAGCATGACAGAAATTCCTGGGAAAATTCCTACACAAGATGCTATATTTAGGCATGTCAGTTGCATGGCATCATGATTAAGGACGTTTTACCACCAGAAACACGTTGATGGCCATGCTAGTTGTGTTCACAGCTTGTTATCATGCACTTGATTTGAATTGAAAAGACTTTCTTATGCACGTTTGGATATTGTACTTTATCTACATTACCAATAAAAGGTTTTCATTTATTCCATGGATCTGGATTCTTTCTTCTCTCATAATCACTCACAGTTCTGCAGTGAGATCAGAATTAACACAGTGAAGCAGAGTTGAATCTTGTGTCATTACACGAATAGACAAATAGCCAGCTCACCATAATCCCAGTCAGGAGTGTACCACGTGGTCCCCACAGAAATGCCACGTGTGGAATAAATAGAATCCAAAGCGAAAAACAAATCCAGTGGATCACAGGCAGGAATAAATAAAAGAAACATTTATTTCTTCTTTAAAAGTCCATAACACATGGCATCCAACAGAAAACAAGATATATGATCTAACATGTTTCGACAAGAAAAATATCGCTATGATCTATGAATAAGACGTAGCAATATTTTTCTTGTCGAAACGCATTGTAACATATATCTTGTTTTCTGTTGGATGCCATCTGTTATGGACTTTTAAAGAATAAATAAATGGTGCTTTTATTTATTCTTGCCTGAGATCTGCTGGATTTATTTTTTGCCTTGTGTCATTACAAGCACATTTGCAGTTATCTCCTCACAGGTCTGTCAGATCTGCTATACTGCCCCTCCCCCTACACTGGCTGTATGAGATGAAAGCTTTAGCACTGTATTGTTCTGATCTCACTGCAGAGCTCTATGTGATTATGAGAGAGCAAAATGAGAGAGTAAAATACTGGATCCAGCGTTGACAGCGGGTAACCTCAGTGACAGCTCAGCCGATCGCGAGGCTGTCTTCAGTTGCTGCATGGAGCTGTCTGGAGCGGCGGTGTCTTCTGCAGCTCCTGTCACCTCCATACAGCAGAGCCGGAAGCGACGCTGGAGCATCCTGGATGACGCCGGACATGGAGGGCTTTTTCGGGCTGATTAAATTGTTGAACCAGGGTATATGTTTGTGTTTTTTATTTCTAATAAAGGATTTTTTCGGGTGTGTGTGTTTATTTACTGTAACTTACAGATTAATCATGGAAGGTTTCTTGGGGAGACGCCTGACATGATTAATCTAGGACTTATTGTAAGCTATGGGCTGCCAATAACTCCTTATTACCCCGATTTGCCAATGCACCAGGGCAAATCGGGAAGAGCCGGGTACAGTCTCAGAACTGTCGCATATAATGTATGCGGCAATTCTGGGCGGCTGCTGACTGATATTGTTAGGCTGGGGGCTCCCCATAACGTGGGGCTCCCCATCCTGAGAATACCAGCCTTCAGCCGTATGGCTTTATCTGGCTGGTATTAAAATTGGGGGGGACCGCACGCCGTTTTTTTTAATTATTTATTTATTTATTTTACTGCACAGTATAGACATGCCCACCGGCTGCTGTGATTGGGTGCAGTGAGACACCTGTCACTCAGTGTGGGGGCGTGTCTCACTGCAACCAGTAATAGGCGCCGGTGGGCGGGGAAAGCAGGGAATACGAATTTGTTTAATGAGCGGCCGGCTTTTTCAAAATAGTAAAAGCCGCCGCAGCAGTGTGAATGCCGTGCAGCTCTGCGCCAGAGATCGGGGATCGGTGAGTATGAGAGAGGGGGGGAAACTTCTGTCACTCGGGGGATTAGCGGTCACTGGTGAATCCTTCACAGGTGACCGCTAATCAGTACTCGACACAGACAGAGCCGCGGTATGAGGATGAAGTCGGGTGAAGTTCACCCGAGTTCATTCTCATCGCGCAACTCTGTCGGCTGTCAGCCGACATTTATAAATGACATTGTGCATCACACATATGGACATTCCACACGGACATTCCACGTACACATACACGTTCATTCCACACGCACACACGGACATTCTACATACAAACACGGCTAGCATACGCAATTCACACAGATGCCACACGGACCATAAAAACGGACACAAAAATGGGACACGGACCCGAAAAACGGCCCGTAACACATGTGCGTGTTTTTCACGGACGTGTGAAGGGGGCCTAAGGCATAAAATGTATTCTTTATTCAACAATATTTTTTTTATTAAAACATCCACATTAGTTACTCAACAGGTGTGAGAGATAATGGGGGCTAACTAGAGTTGAGCGAAGACCTAATTATTCATTCTTGCTATACTCATAATGAGTACTGTGTATTACTCGCGTACAATGCAAGTCAATGGGGAAAAACTTGCAAAATAACGAGTAAGCCAAATGCCGTACTATTCGTGCGAGTAGCGAATAGTGTGGAATTTGGGTTACTCTTTACATTGAGAATATTCCCCATTGACTTTCATTGCACACGCAATGGTCACTGACCTTTTACACATGTAAATTGTTTGGTCCTAGAACCTACGGACAGATTCAATTTAACTAGTTAGTATGGAAGTAAAATATTTTTTTCAATTCATTGTTATTAGCATATTCATTTCAAAGATTTAATTGTATCTGTTCCTTACCATAGATGTGAATACTCCAATCCATAAAGTATGTGAAAAAATCCAATTCTTCAGAATCCAGATTCTATAATTAAATGCTTTTTTTTAAAGTGTGAGACAAACGTGGCAAGAATCAAACAAATGCTGTCAGCTGTTTGGTGGCAAGTTTGTCTCAGACAATATTGAAGCCTGGACCTTGGCGGCTCCGTGCAAACCATTTCCATACTGAACAGGTGGACTCAAGTTTGGTGAGTGGTTTCCTCTATCCCATTCCCTGGGCTTTACTTCATGCCATTGGTGTTTTAGCACTGGTTAGACAGGGATTTAGAAAAATTTGCATTCTTTATCACAGGGAGATTGGCTTCCTGCTTAGATTTTAAGGAACAAGTAGAAAAGTTAGTAGTTTACCATGGAGATACAGATCTTTTGGATGAAATACCATATATACCAGCAAAAAAATCGTATAGGAGTAAACTAGCAGGCAAGGTAATTCATACCAGCTCCTTTGTTAACATAACAAAATGTCAGGTTATTGCGGCAAGCATAAAGGAGCATGAAGCAATCACACTGTTTTAGCAGGAGAAGCAAAGAGAGGTGAATAGGTGGAGCTGCTGCTGCCTTCTGGGACTCGTTGCTGGAGATGAAGACTTCATGTCATGTATGTGTACTATCCACATTTTTCATAGATAGAAAATGTATCTATTATAACCTATGCAGCTGTTCAAATGTACATATTTTTTAAGGATAGTGTTTCTGTAAAAAAAAATTGCAAATGGATCAAAATAACTCATACAAATCTATGGGTCAGTGAAAATCATGGACAGCACACGCATGGCATCCATGTGTAATCCTGGTTTTAACATTGCAATAAGTAGGAGGAGGAGAAGATTTTGCTAAAAAAAAATCATTGAGGCTGAAAACTAGTACACCAACCAAACTTTGATAAAAGTCTGGTACAAAGCACTTATGGAAATTGGTTCCACTTTTTTATGACCGATGAGAAAAATGAACAGCTGACTGACGCCTGATAAAAAAAATGTTACTTTTCAATGCAAAATCTGGTTAAATGATTAATACAAATAAAGTAGATATGCATGTGCACATTACATATATATATATATATATATATATATATATATATATATATTGCATATATACTGTATATAGATATATGCTGTATATAGATATATATATACAGTACAGACCAAAAGTTTGGACACACCGTCTCATTCAAGGAGTTTTCTTTATTTTCATGACTGAAAATTGAAGAGTCACATTGAAGGCATCAAAACTATGAATTAACACAGGTGGAATGAAATACTTAACAAAAAAAGTGTGAAACAACTGAAAATTTGTCTTATATTCTAGGTTCTTCAAAATAGCCACCTTTGCTTTGATTACTGCTTTGCACACTATTGGCATTCTCTTGATTAGCTTCAAGAGGTAGTCACCGGAAATGGTTTTCCAACAGTCTTGAAGGAGTTCCCAGAGATGCTTAGCACTTGTTGGCCCTTTTGCCTTCACTCTGCGGTCCAGCTCACCCCAAACCAAACTCTTTGAATGAGAAGGTGTGTCCAAACTTTTGGTATGTACTGTATATATATTTAATACAGAGTTAAGTTGTCAAAATCGTTAATAGATTATTAGTTTGTGAACACGTGACCATGTTTAAGTTCCACTGCAAGGTTCCTTGTATAAAGATTATCGAGGTATTATTGAAAGCAAGGTGTAAACACTTATTTCACTTTGCACCATAAGTCACCTCAATTTAGAATTTTTTTTAACACAAAATATTAGGCCAGCTATAATAGTGCTCCTATTGCAATGCATCAGTGTTCGGTTATATGATAAGCTCAAATCCATTTCTACTATATTTGAACTGTGTTTAATTGATATCTGGGTAAGAAATTGGTAGCAAGATTTTTTCATTTTGCGATAAATCATTTATGGTTTTTGTAACTTTTCATATTACAATTATGGGAGATGATACAGAGAATTGCAGTCATATTTTTATTAGCGTTAAATTATTCCAATGATGTTAAGAAGGGAAGGGATCAGCAGTGCTACTGAAATTATATTGAAAGAAGAGCTAAATACCGTATATGATAAAGAAACACCAATTAACTCTGTTTACAGTGAAGTCAGATATATTTAAAAGAGATTGAAATGTATTTTGTATTTTATTACTTTATACTTAATACTTTGTTATTATTTTGCAGTGTACCTTGATTGTGGAACTTTGAGTTTACAACCATCCAGAATTGACTAAATTAATAAGTAGCGTCAAAAGAATCCTCCTCCATTTGCTTGCCAAAAACTTCAGCAAGAAAGTCTGAAAATATGAACTTAACCTTTCGTATCCTGAGAAGTTAGCATGTGAATTTCTAGTACTAGTGGGCATAAAACAGAACTTCATTGCTGCACCTGCATACCTGTAAGGCCTGAAACACACATCTGTTAAAAACACGCACGTGCCGCGAGACACGTATTTTCCCTGCATGTTGCATGAGGTAAGTACGTGTCTTGGGTATGTGCGGTCCACGTGTGTTCTCCGTGTGCTATCCGTGATAGCACACGGAGAACAGGTAATTTACATACTCACATGGTCCGCGCTGCTGTCCAGGGTCCTGATCTTCGGCTCCAGCCCCGCCCACTCCCCGCTGACGCTGCTTCCGGCCGAGCAGAGGGGCGGAGATCAGCGCCCGGGACAGCACGCCCACCTCCTTTACACGCTCATAATGAGCGGCGGCCGGCAGGAACAGTTTGCAGCGGTAGAATCTGCGGGGCTGGTGGAGGTGAGTATTTGTTTTTTTTATTCTAAAATTAATGACACGTTTTCTCCGGTGCGTGTCACACGGAACCGCAGCCACACTACATCCATGTGGTACGGGTGCGGGACGTGTGACACCCGTGCTGCCAGAGAATACGTGGATATGTCAGCGTGCAAAAATCACGAACACACGTAAGTACGGAACGGACACACGTTCCGTTCCAAAATACTTACGTGTGTCCATACAATAGTGAAAACATAGGTCCACGTGTCTCCGTGCCGCCGGTACATGAAAAAACTGCCAAACACGTACCGGTGGCACCGATGTGTGTCGGAGGCCTAAGAGAAATTGAAATTTGAAATTCAAATTTGAAATTTTATTTTTTTTTTTTATTTTACTAAAAGAGGTTTCAGTCTGTAACATCCATGCCAGTGTCTACTTTGGCCACTAAATGGCACCACACAGTGGTGTACTCACTTTTGTGATATACTGTATGTTTTATGCTCGCTCATTATTTTTGGAATATTATTATCTTGCATTTATTCTTTATCTCTCATTATAGGTTTTTTTCTTAACATTGCAGCCATGTTTTGGCATTACTACTGTACTGTATATACAGTTGTATTCATAAATAAAATACACCTTTTTACTATAAGTACATTTGTGTATCTTTTTGCCTATGAACATCACTTGCATTATAATTGGGTTGTTGACCTCTGGCGCAGTGGGGTTTTTCTTTGATCCAGCTACTCATTTTTATTGTTCTTTTTAATCTCATTGTCTTTGATATGCACTAATAAAGATTATTATTATTTGGGAGTGTTGCTTCCATTGCTTATTAGATTTGTACGTTTGTTGGAAATATCACCTTTACTTAAATAAACAAATCTCCATACAACGGTATCAACCATAATTGCAGATAAGTGCCACCCTAGGGTCGCTCTACCGCAGACACAAACTGCATAATATGAACATGAAAACAGGAGAAAGGATTTCAAATGTTAAACATATTTTATTTGGCAAAAAAAGGGGGGATTTTGGTGAACACACATGTAAAAAGAGTTAAAAACATGGGACACCGGTATAGGCACATAACATACAAGTGTAAGGATATAAAGAAATATATATAGAGGGTATAATCATGTCACAATGTATGATTTTATATAATGAAATTTCTCATTAACAAAATACAAACATAATTGATCTTATATTAAAGTGGCAAGTGCATACAGGAAATAATGAATAGAAAAATATATTAATGGGAAGATGTCATGAAAAAGTGATTCCTAACACAGGGGATAGCAAAAGAAAGTTATGTAAACAGGGAACAATTTCCCTATATACAGTCATATGAAAAAGTTTGGGCACCCTATTAATGTTAACCTTTTTTCTTTATAACAATTTGGGTTTTTGCAACAGCTATTTCAGTTTCATATATCTAATAACTGATGGGCTGAGTAATATTTCTGGATTGAAATGAGGTTTATTGTACTAACAGAAAATGTGCAATCCGCATTTAAACAAAATTTGACCGGTGCAAAAGCATGTGCACCCTTAGCAATTTCGTGATTTTAACACTCCTAACTACTTTTTTCTGACTTACTAAAGCACTAAATTGGTTTTGTAACCTCATTGAGCTTTGAACTTCATAGGCAGGTGTATCCAATCATGAGAAAAGGTATTTAAGGTGGCCACTTGCAAGTTGTTCTCCTATTTGAATCTCCTATGAAGAGTGGCATCATGGACTCCTCAAAACAACCCTCAAATGATCTGAAAACAAAGATTATTCAACATAGTTGTTCAGGGGAAGGATACAAAAAGTTGTCTCAGAGATTTAAACTGTCAGTTTCCACTGTGAGGAACATAGTAAGGAAATGGAAGAACCCAGGTACAGTTCTTGTTAAGCCCAGAAGTGGCAGGCCAAGAAAAATATCAGAAAGGCAGAGAAGAATGGTGATTACAGTCAAGGACAATCCACAGACCACCTCCAAAAACCTGCAGCATCATCTTGCTGCAGATGGTGTCAATGTGCATCGGTCAACAATACAGCGCACATTGCACAAGGAGAATCTGTATGGGAGAGTAATGCGAAAGAAGCCGTTTCTGCAAGCACGCCACAAACAGAGTCGCCTGAGCTATGCAAAAGCACATTTGGACAAGCCAGTTACATTTTGGAAGAAGGTCCTGTGGACTGATGAAACAAAGATTGAGTTGTTTGGTCATACAAAAAGGCGTTATGCATGGAGGCAAAAAAACACGGCATTCCAAGAAAAGCACTTTCTACCCACAGTAAAATTTGGTGGAGGTTCCATCATGCTTTGGGGCTGTGTGGCCAATGCCGGCACCGGGAATCTTGTTAAAGTTGAGGGTCGCATGGATTCAACTCAGAATAAGCAGATTCTTGACAATAATGTGCAAGAATCAGTGACGAAGTTGAAGTTACGCAAGAGATGGATATTTCAGCAAGACAATGATCCAAAGCACCGCTCCAAATCTACTCAGGCATTCATGCAGGGGAACAATTACAATGTTCTGGAATGGCCATCCCAGTCCCCAGACCTGAATATCATTGAAAATCTGTGGGATGATTTGAAGCGTGCTGTCCATACTCGGCGACCATCAAACTTAACTGAACTGGAATTGTTTTGTAAACAGGAATGGTCAAATATACCTTCATCCAGGATCCAGGAACTCATTAAAAGCTACAGGTAGCGACTAGAGGCTGTTATTTTTGCAAAAGGAGGATCTACAAAATATTAATGTCACTTTTATGTTGAGGTACCCATACTTTTGCACCGGTCAAATTTTGTTTAAATGCGGATTGCACATTTTCTGTTAGTACAATAAACCTCATTTCAATCCAGAAATATTACTCAGTCCATCAGTTATTAGATATATGAAACTGAAATAGCTGTTGCAAAAACCCAAATTGTTATAAAGAAAAAAGGTTAACATTAATAGGGGTGCCCAAACTTTTTCATATGACTGTATATTGACCCACACATATTTATTCCTCTACGGCAAAGGGCCAAATACATAGAAAGGTCAGAATATCCCCCAGATATCCAAAATGGAGTGACCTACGAATGTTCAGTCCTCTACAGCAAAGTGCCAAGTGCATAAAAAGGTTATAAGGAGGTCATCATTATCCTTAATAGGATCATATACCCACCATAAAGTGCAAATGCCAATATTAGCTGCCAAAAAGCCAGACCGGACAATTATGTTTGTATTTTATGAGAAATTTCATTATATAAAATCATACATGGTGACATGATTATACCCTCCATATATATTTCTTTGTATGCTTACACTTGTGTGTTACCGGCCTATACCAGTGTCCCCCCATTTTTATGCATGTTTTTAACTCTTGTTACATGAGTGTTCACCAAAATCTCCCCCTTTTTTGCCAAATAAAATATGTTTACGCATTTGAACTCCTTTTTCTCCTGTTTTCATATCCCCTTTAGTTGTTGCCCTTTTTTTCAGTATCAATGAAGATATAAGTAGGGTAAGGAGGGTATAGTATTTTTACTTTTGGCTAGCATTGGAGTTGAGCGAGTACCTAACTATTCATACTTGCTCATAACGAGTGCTGTCTAATACTCACGTATTTGTTCCAAATAGCGTGTACAATTCAAGTCAATGGGGAAAAACTTGCAATGTAACGAGTAACCCGAATGCCGTACTATTCGTGCGAGTAGCAAATAGTGCGGCATTCGGGTTACTCCTTACTTTTACGAATACGTGAGTATTAGACAATACTTGTTATGAGTATAGCGAATATGAATAGTTAGATACTCGCTCAACTCTAGTTAGCATTATTTCTACATTGTGGTTGAGGAAATTGTTTGTGGTAACAGGTGTGGCCAGTAAAAAACGTGTCGGGGTCAGGAAAATGTGTGTAGTATTCCAGGGATGTTGCTTAAAATGGTTATTGTTTCCTAACAAACACAGTTGTTAAAAATGTGTATCCCTGAATATTTGTCTTAAGAGTAGTTTTGCTGAGCCGGTATATTCAGGGTATCGGCTAGAATGCTATGAACTTTTACTCCAATTAGTCTACTCGCATTCACCATCTTCTTGATTAGAACAGTAATCATGCAAAATCTTATTATCTCTCGACAATGTCAAATCACACAAGAGCATCCAAGGTAATAAAAAATTTGTTTGAAAAATGAAATTTATATTTGCATACCATTATACTTTTTTGTAATATGTAAAATGTTTATAGGTTCTTTAGTACAGTGCAGCTCGTTGTCACACATGATGTATCCTTATCATTGTTCCCTTTTTACAAAAGCTTCATTAAAAGACTGGATTTATCTTGGGGGCAGATCAAAAGATTTTTAATGCTGTCACTGACTGTGTGATTAGATAGTCTCTCAATGAATTATTTCTGCTGTTCCTGTCTCATAAACATCATTTATTCAATAATCTCATAATATGATGTATTAACAAATCATTGCACTCACTGCTGTAGACACAGGGGGCAGAGCTTGGAATTAGTTTTCTACTTGATTGCTATATGTCATTGTAAGTCATTGTAAGCTTCATAGGAGGGAGTATTTTGTTAATGTGCAAGCGGCATGAATATTAAACTTCACTGATAATTCAAAGAAAAGTAGTTATGTACTGTATTTATTAATACTAGTGTATGTGAAAAATTATTGTTTTTTTTTTCTTATTTTAGCATTAGTAAATGCTTTAAAACCAGTAGTGGAAGCTACAATGATTTTTTTTTGGGGGGGGGGGGAATTGTGTCATACTTGCATTTAAAGGGAATGTATAGAAATTAGAGGAAGTGAAGTCAACTAAAATTTTACATAAATCCACATTCTCTAAAATGTGGATTTCTTTGTAATTCACTTACACCCAAATTCAGCAATGCTGGAACTGCTGGCAGCCTTAACTGGCCTTCAAAAGGTTAAAAATTAAAATACAACCATAATTGCATCTTCTCATTGGTGCAACAAATACTGGACAGTTGTGCACATGTGCCCGTAAGGTCATGGCACGTCACAATGTCAGGATGTTCCGAGTAGAGATGAGCGGACCTGAACTTTAAAGTTTGGTGTTTGTACCGAGAATGGACTTTATAAAATCAGTGTTCGAGTTCAAGTGCTTTATGGTGCTCAGCCAAGTGCAAAAAACAAAAACCCACCCCTGGAAGTGCTCTGTGGCTGACTATATGTGGGTGGAGAGCCGAACTGCCAATTAGTGACTTCCAATGAGGTTCGGGTCAAGAACATAACTTTATACTAAACTCCAGCTGAACCCTCTGAAATGAACTTCCACAGGCGCGCTTCTCTCGTTGTGACCTTTCATGAGCTTGCGCAGAAACTTTCTGGGCTTCTCATGCTAAGCTGGGACTTCTGGCTTTGATGAGGGGACTTCACAGCTCGTGGTCACAAAAGATGTGATCAGGACCAGACGGGTAACAGTGAGGAGCAAAGGGGTTGGAAATGTAAGCAGTAAGGTAAGTATAAGTATTTTTTTAAATATTTTTTAATATGTTTCTATTATAGACATATACAACCCAATTTATTAATAACATTACGACAGCCATACAGAAATAAATGGCAGCAGAATAGTACTTATTCTGATCCGCCATAAACGGCAGCAAAAAATAAGTGAATAACTGCCCCCCAGCATCGGAAAATCTTCAGGGATAGTTAAGACATTGGAAATCACAATTCCGGACTTTTTTTCCGGATCCCAGTCATGTGATCATCGTTATACACCGTATAAAGATTGTCAAGTTACAGTAAATGGCGGCGCCAGTAAAAAATGATTTATCTCCCACCTCGCATGATCAAACATGTCATATGGGAGATAAATCTCCTCCCCCAGTCTCCTCCGATCTCCTGGTTTTGCCAAAGTGCCTGCCCGACCCCCAACCCCCTCTTAATCTTCCAAGATGGTGGCTTGTAGCTCGCCGGCCGCATTCACTCTCCTCCTCTCATTTCTGTCGCATGTAACATGTCAGATGCATCAGAAAAGTCGTCCCTAGTAGAGTTGAGCGCGGTTCGCGGTTCGAGGTTCTCCAGTTCGCGGCTCGAGTGATTTTGGGGGCTGTTCTAGATCGAACTAGAACTCGAGCTTTTTTGCTAAAGCTCGATAGTTCTAGATACGTTCGAGAACGGTTCTAGCAGCAAAAAAAACAGCTAATTCCTAGCTGGCTTTCCGCTGTAATAGTGTAAGTCACTCTGTGACTCACACTATTATGACATTTCAGTGTATAGTGTGCGGGAACAGCGCATTCAGATCACTGCTGTATGTATAATGGCGATAGCGTGTAGTGGGGCGGGCCAGCATGTCAGCCAATCCCAGACACACACACACAGCTAAGTGGACTGTTAGCCAGAGAAGAAATGGCATGTGTGATAGGATGTCCATGTCACATGTCCCTGCATTATAAAACCGGACATTTTCCTCCAGCACGCCATTATCTGCTTTCTGCGTCCTTGGTGTCAGACATCACTGGCGCAGCGCCTATCTCCGATACTGCTGTGTACGCTCCATACACAGCGCTGTACAGAATAGGGATAGCACTTTCTATCAGTCCTTTTAAGGGCTCATACCGGCAGGGTCAGAGCCATAGGTGACAGAGTTTAAAACAGAGTTTAACAGCTACACAAGATGACAGCGTCTGTGTAGCTGAGGTCAGGGATTTCCTCGCTGCATTTCTCCATTAGGAGGGATAGAAAAGCAGGCTTCCTTTCCTCTACCCAGAGACCCACAACCCTACCACTGTACCCTCCTGCCCTTTGCACACTCCAACTCATTGTTACTAAGCCATTATACTAGCAAACACTGAGTGAACTTAGTGGCATCCTAAACGTGGATGTTGGACTGCTGTATTGCCCCAGTAGTGCAAAGATATTTGCAGCACGTCTACCTGCATTGCACACTCAAACTCATTGTTACTAAGCCATTATACTAGCAAACACTGATTGAACTTAGTGGCATCCTAAACGTGGCTATTGGACTTCTGTATAGTCCCACTAGTGCAAAGATATTTGCAGCACGTCTGCCTGCATTGCACACTCAAACTCATTGTTACTAAGCCATTATACTAGCAAACACTGAGTGAACTTAGTGGCACCCTAAACGTGGCTATTGGACTTCTGTATAGTCCCACTAGTGCAAAGATATTTGCAGCACGTCTGCCTGCATTGCACACTCAAACTCATTGTTACTAAGCCATTATACTAGCAAACACTGAGTGAACTTAGTGGCATCCTAAACGTGGCTATTGGACTTCTGTATAGTCCCACTAGTGCAAAGATATTTGCAGCACGTCTGCCTGCATTGCACACTCAAACTCATTGTTACTAAGCCATTATACTAGCAAACACTGAGTGAACTTAGTGGCATCCTAAACGTGGCTGTTGGACTGCTGTATTGCCCCAGTAGTGCAAAGATATTTGCAGCACGTCTGCCTGCATTGCACACTCAAACTCATTGTTACTAAGCCATTATACTAGCAAACACTGAGTGAACTTAGTGGCATCCTAAACGTGGCTAATGGACTTCTGTATATTCCCACTAGTGCAAAGATATTTGCAGCACGTCTGCCTGCATTGCACACTCAAACTCATTGTTACTAAGCCATTATACTAGCAAACACTGAGTGAACTTAGTGGCATCCTAAACGTGGCTATTGGACTTCTGTATAGTCCCACTAGTGCAAAGATATTTGCAGCACGTCTGCCTGCATTGCACACTCAAACTCATTGTTACTAAGCCATTATACTAGCAAACACTGAGGAAACTTAGTGGCATCCTAAACGTGGCTGTTGTACTCCATTCATGCCCCACTGGTGCAAATCTATGTGCAGCACCTCTGCATGACACCCACCTGCCCTGTTTTTAATAAGCTATAATGATAGCAAAAAATACTGCCATTTAGTGGCATCATAGAACTGGATGTTGTATTTCATTATTGTCCCACTGGTGCCAAGCTATTTCTAGCACCTGTGCAGGACACCCTCCTGCTCTGTTTTTAATAAGCTATAATGATTGCAAAAAATGCTGCCATTTAGTGGCATACAAGAAGTGACTGTTGTACTCCATTAGTGCCCCACTGGTGCAAATCTATGTGCAGCACCTCTGCATGACACACTCCTGCTCTGTTTTTAATAAGCTATAATGATAGCAAAAAATGCTGCCATTTAGTGGCATACAAGAAGTGGCTGTTGGACTCCATTAGTGCCCCACTGGTGCAAATCTATGTGCAGCACCTCTGCATGACACCCTCCTGCTCTGTTTTTAATAAGCTATAATGATAGCAAAAAATGCTGCCATTTAGTGGCATACAAGTAGTGGCTGTTGGACTTCTGTATTGTCCCACTAGTGCAAAGATATTAGCAGCACGTCTGCCTGCACTGCACACTCAAACTCATTGTTACTAATACATTATAATACCAAAAATTGAATAAACTTAGTGGCATACAAGAAGTGGCTGTTGTACTCCATTAGTGCCCCACTGGTGCATATCTGTGTGCAGCACCTCTGCATGACACCCTCATGCACATTTTGCTACGCTAATTTTATAGCAAACTCAGGGAATTCATTGCTGCATTTGATCATTCGGAGGGATAGAAAGTGAGGCTTCCTTTAGCTTTTCCTTCTGTTCATAGACAGCATCTCCAAGTCCACACCCGAAGAGCAATTTCTCCTCCACGTGTAAGTGTGGAGAGGCAGCTAGTGCGCATGCGTGTGCCGATTTACCCCAGCTGCAGCCTAACTACAGTGTTTCGCCTAGTGAGTATGCTCAGCCTGACTGTGCCATTCCTGAGGCTAAGTCTTCATTTCGGGATACAGCGCATGCTCCCACACTTAGTGCGAAAAGCCTCTTTGCACAGGTACTTGCATTCCGTGCCGGGTCTAAGTCCTGTGTTGTGCCTAGACACCATGCTAAAGCTGATAGTCTTTTTTCAGAGACTGTATTTCATGCTACTGAGCATGCTCAGGCACTTACTGCATCAGAGACTAGGTCCGGTAATGAACTCTTTGGCCCTGCCCCTGATGTGGGGGGCCCATATAGACCACAGGGCATCAGGTGTCCTGACAATGTGGCCAGGCCACTCCCAAATTGCTTGCAGAGGCCCGCCCCTATGACTTGTCACCTCATTATTGATGGTCAGACGATGACTGGTGAGGTGTTTGTGTCGTGGCAGCCATGAGGTCATTATTGAAGTTGCGGTTCCAAATAGGACGATAGTTATGCCACTCATGACGTGTCACTCTGCTTTTGTCTCCAGGAGGTACATTGTGGTCCACCCTGGTTTGGGGCGGACCCAGGTTATAAAACGGGCTGGAGCCAACAAGGAGGTGCGCAGTCTTCTATTATGCTCCGAAAGAGCACACCTCCATGTGTTGAACCCATTGCGGCTTTAGGCCAGAGGTAGGCAGGGATAGGGCGTCGATGCAGGCCGCCACCACAGTTGGTAACGCAGAACGGTTAAGACCAGCTCCTGTCCTACAAGTCCTGCTTGTGCAGCCCAGTGGCATTAACAGGCCTGCTGCTGCTGATGCGCCTGCTGTCCACAGGTGTGGCCCCAATGCACACGGTCAGCGTACTCAATGGCCCCTGTGATGTTAACAGGGAGTTCCTGGGCTGGGTGGGCGTGTGGACTCTGTGACGCTAACAGGGCTCCCAGTCTCCAGATCCGAGTGGCGTCTAACTCTGTTCAGGCTACTATTAGTTTCATAGCCACACAGCTCTGTATCCTCCACCTAACCTTACAGTTGCCAACCTCTCCTTTTCCATCTGGGAGCACGGTGGACACTGACTGCTGATGGGGATATATACCTTTCTCTTTCTTTTCTTATTAATTTTCGTTATATAGCGGTAACATAGTATATACCACCTTATCCAAATCTGCCAGTCCCACCGTAACAGATGGTGTTTCATCATCAAATGTTACTTTTGCTTAACCAACAAACCCAAGGACAAAAACTTTTTTCCCCTTTCCAACACACCTGTTCCCCTTTCCACCAGCATCTGTCCTTTTTCAACTCATTTGGTATATGACCAAAAGTGCAACTCTGCAGGGACACCGTACTCAATGCCATCTCAGCACAGCAGCCAGCCCTCGGTCCCTCAGATGTGGACAAGTAAAACACCATTTCCTCCTATCCATGACAAAGCGTTGAGATTCACTCTGTGCAGCACTGATGTTTAGTGGAAAAGCAGATCTAAGATTGTGTACCACCTTCTGCAGATACTCCTGTATACGTGCGTCCCTTTCTATGGCAGGAATTATTTAGCTAAATTTGGTCTTGTACCGAGGATCTAACAGTGTGGCAACCCAGTAGTTAGCATTACTTCGAATCCGTACAATCCGAGGGTCATGTTGTAGGTAGTGCAGCAAGAAGGCGCTCATGTGTCTTGTGCATCCAGGAGGACCAAGTCCTTGGTTTGTTGGTGGCAGAGAGGTGAGAATCGTGCCTCCTTCCTCTGCCCTCTCCCCCCAACCTCGCACAACCGAAATCTGAGCAAGCTCTCACTCATCTGCTGAGTCTTCCATGCCCATCGCAAGTTCGTCCTCCATTTCTTCATGGGCTCCTGCACCTTCCTCAACAATTTTTGCTGATACTATGTGCCCTTGTTAATCCCTATCCCCCACCATGACTGCCACCTTATGGACCTTGTACATGTTATTATCCCTTCTGCATATGACTCCTCCTGTACTTCCTCCCCTTCCTGTTGGACCAACACCTGACTCCGAATAATGCTTACAGTGTGCTCCATCTTGTAGATGACCAGAATTGTCACGCTGAGAATGGCATCGCTAGTGCTAAACATCTTCATCGACATTTGTAAACTGTGTAGAAGGGTGCATAGGTCCTTGATCTGACACCACTCCAGCAGCGTGATCTGCACCACCTCTGGATCAAGTTAGCCCAGGGTATACGTCATAGCAGGGCTCTGCGGTGCTGCCACAGACGCTGCAACATGTGCAGATTCCAATTCCTGCGTGTCGTAACATCGCATTTCCGGCGTTTAATCGCCAGACCCTAAGACTTCAGGAGCGATGACAGTTGTTTAGCTGCTGGGTGCGAAGGATGAAAGTGAGCACATAGCAGCGTGCCCGCTGCACAAGGCCATGTAGGCCGGGATGGTATTTTAAAAATTGCTGGAGAATCAGATTCAATACGTGAGCCATACAAGGCACGTGTGTCACATTGCCCTGACGAAGGGCCGCAGACAGGTTTGCATCATTGCCGCACACGGCTGTTAACTCACCAACGTAGTCCCCTCAATCAATTTGTACTCCGGTCGCCAGGTGACAACGTGTTCCTTTCGTGCATAGTGCTGATGATGGGAAAGGAGTCGATGCCTGCGGCGCAGGTGGACGCAGGTTATGGTCACCCACTGGGTTGCGTTACCTTGACAGATACAGAACCACAGGCTGAATGTAGGTGGTGGGTATCTCACAGATGAAGTACCATCATTCAGCTACAACCAATGGGAAGACACCACACCCTTTTTTAGGCCCCTCCTGTCTGCAGACCACTGCCAGACAAAGCTATGAACCTCTTGTTACTGTTACCCCCAGTTGAGTTTTATGATTTTGTGTGCTTGTTACCTGACTACTTTTCCTGCTTGCTGTTTATGTACCTCGTTGGCCGATCCGCATTTCACCTCTGCTTGTTTTCTGATTAAGTCCTGGCCATCCCATTCTGTTCCTCTTCCTCAATTAATGTTTTTGACCCTGCATGACTACTATTCTCTGGAGCTGCAGCCTTCCACAGGTATTGATCAACTTGGGCCCTGTGTAATTCCAAATCACTGTATAGGGGTTAAAGTGTTTCAGGGTTCTGGGTGTCCAGCTTGGTGAGTGGCTTGCCTCTAGCCTATCCTTTACAGCCCATCTGAGTGTGTCGATCCAGGCAGGCATTACACCGTGCCCTCTGCAGAAGGCCATGTAGGCCGGGATAGTGTTTTAAAAATTGCTGGACAACCAGGTTCAACACGTGAGCCATACAAGGCACGTGTGCCACATTGCCCTGAAGAAGGGTCGCAGACTGGTTTGCATCATTGTCGCACCCGACCTTCCCTGGCTGCTGGTTGAGTGGAGACAACCATTGATGAAACTCGGTCTCACTCTCCAGAGCTAACCGTCCACAATTCCTCAGCGGTGTCTCACATTTCCCCTACATTTCAAAGTAAACATTTGACCGCCTGATGGCCTTGAGCTCTGCTGCCAGCATAGTAAGGAGGTGTGTGGGATTCCTTGGGCGCAGTTACAACGCAGGTGGCCTGACCACACAGGGTTTGGGCCGAGGTGGAGGACCCACACGAGGTTGAGGAGGCAGAAGCAGTGGAGGAACTTGTACATACAGATGAAGGATTGACACACAAGTCATGTGGACGGCAAGACTTGTACAGCAAACCCTTCTCCATCTCTCACCATAGTTACCCAGTGCCCAGTCAGCAACATGTAACTCTCCTGTCCATGCTTACTGGTCCAAGTATCTGTGGTGAAATGCACCCTGTCACACACAGAGTTTCTCAAGGAATCGGTGAGGTTGTGTGCGACCTGCTGTGGTAGCGCGGGCACGCCTTTCTTGGAGAAGGAGTGACGACTGGCCATCGGCTCTTGGGGCACTGCAATGGGCATAAGGTCTCGAAAATCCTCGGTCTCAAAAGGGTGTAAAGGCAGCCTTTCTGTTGCCAACAAGTTGCAGATGATGAAACTCAACCTCTTAGGCATGTCATGCCCTTCGAAAATCATGTAAAACACAGCGAGGGAACTCCAACCACAGTCTCCCTCGTTGCCACTAATTGGGCCACACACACCCCACTTCACTGGCATCAGTTGACCCCCTTTTGAAAAAGAAAAAGATGCTTTGCATGAAGCACTCTCAAAAATACGTGTGCCTTTCCCGTCCCCTGGATGACCCAGGGGAAGAAAAGTCCTCTGAGAGCCATGACTTGTTCATCATGTTTCTTTTAGAAACAGAGCGAGGGGACTCCAACCACAGTCTCCCTCGTTGCCACTAATTGGGCCACACACACCCCACTTGACTGGCATCAGTTGACCCCCCTTTTGAAAAAGAAAAAGATGCTTTGCATGAAGCACTCTCAAAAATACGCGTTCCTTTCCCGTCCCCTGGATTACCCAGGGGAAGAAAAGTCCTCTGAGAGCCATGACTTGTTCATCTTGGTTCTTTTAGAAACAGAGCGAGGGGACTCCAACCACAGTCTCCCTCGTTGACACTAATTGGGCCACACACACCCCACTTGACTGGCATCAGTTGACCCCCATTTTCAAGATGAAAAAGATGCTTTGCATGAAGCACTATCAAAAATACGCGTGCCTTTCGCGTCCCCTGGCTGACCCAAGGGAAGAAAAGTCCTCTGAGAGCCATGACTTGTTCATCTTGGTTCTTTTTTCAAAAGCGAGGGGACTCCAACCACAGTCTCCCTCGTTTCCACTAATTGGGCCACACACACCCCACTTGACTGGCATCAGTTGACCCCCATTTTCAAGATGAAAAAGATGCTTTGCATGAAGCACTCTCAAAAATACGCGTGCCTTTCCCGTCCCCTGGATGACCCAGGGGAAGAAAAGTCCTCTGAGAGCCATGACTTGTTCATCTTGGTTCTTTTTTCAAAAGCGAGGGGACTCCAACCACAGTCTCCCTCGTTTCCACTAATTGGGCCACACACACCCCACTTGACTGGCATCACTTGATCCCCCTTTTCAAGATGAAAAAGATGCTTTGCATGAAGCACTCTCAAAAATACGCGTGCCTTTCACCTCCCCTGGCTGAGCCAGGGGAAGAAAAGTCCTCTGAGAGCCATGACTTGTTCATCTTGGTTCTTTTTTCAAAAGCGAGGGGACTCCAACCACAGTCTCCCTCGTTTCCACTAATTGGGCCACACACACCCCACTTGACTGGCATCAGTTGACCCCCATTTTCAAGATGAAAAAGATGCTTTGCATGAAGCACTATCAAAAATACGCGTGCCTTTCGCCTCCCCTGGCTGACCCAAGGGAAGGAAAGTCCTCTGAGAGCCATGACTTGTTCATCTTGGTTCTTTTTTCAAAAGCGAGGGGACTCCAACCACAGTCTCCCTCGTTTCCACTAATTGGGCCACACACACCCCACTTGACTGGCATCACTTGATCCCCCTTTTCAAAATGAAAAAGATGCTTTGCATGAAGCACTCTCAAAAATACGCGTGCCTTTTGCCTCCCCTGGCTGACCCAGGGGAAGAAAAGTCCTCTGAGAGCCATGTCCACATTGTCAGTGGACAGACACGTGTGCTTATCTGCCAGGAGACCCCCAGCAGCACCAAAGACAGGTTCCGAGAGAACGCTGGCTGCAGGACACGACAAGATGCCCAAGGCGTACGTGGCGAGCTCAGGCAATTTATCCAGATTAGAAGCCTAAAATGAGCAGGGCTCAAGTTGCACAGTAATGGCATCGATGTTTCCTTGCATATACTCATATATCTGTGTCTCCTCCTCTTTTTAATTGTCCAGCTGTTTTGTTTTCGCATGAGTATATGTCCTTGTCACTTTCCCATGTGTTTGTGTTGTGTTGTGAGTTGTTTGTCACCTTTTGGACACCTTTGAGGGTGTTTTCTAGGTGTTTTTATGTGTTTGTGATTGCCTGCCATAGTTTCCTATGCAATTCGAGTTCGGTTCGTCGAACGTTCGACGAACCGAACTCGAACGGGACCTCCGTTCGGCGAACCGACCTCGAGCCGAACCGCGACCGGTTCGCTCATCTCTTGTCCCTAGGTCCACCCAGGTCAAGGTCACCCCCTATAATTCTCAGTGTTCCCCGGTGTCCTGGGTACCTGTTGCAGCATTGATCCCCCGTGATCCTGCCTTTCCCTTTTAAAAAGATGGCGGCCGCATGTGCAGAGAGCGTCTATCAGCCGGCTTCCTTCGTTCAGTGATGCTGGGCTTACTGCAGCTCATACTGCTGTGCTGTGGACCCTGGGAAAGTGGGTGCAGTATTATCAGGTCACTGCACCCACACTCCTCACATGGAGGGTCTGCACTACTGGAAAATAGGGGATATGTTTCCTGAGCGTGCCCCCCATATTCTGGAATGAAATTACTGCAGGTCATCCTGCCCTTGGTTGGACCGGGGCAGTGTGAGTGCAGTAGTCTCACTCAGATCACTGCACTAACATTCCTCATATAGAGGGTCTACACCTCCAGAAAATGTGCGATGCGTTCCCTGAGCATGCCCTCCATGTCCTAGAACACAGAGTCATCATAGCACCTCCAGAATGGATTACAGTGGACAAGATTTTTTTTCTTTTCAATAAATTGGTGAAAGAGGGAATGTGTTGGGGAGTGTTTTTTCAAATAATTTTTTTTGTGGCTTATTCTTTTTCTTTACTAACTGGGTTGTGATGTCGGGTAACTGATACACGCCATAACATCACTAACCCCAGGGCTTGATACCAGGTTATATCACAGGTGGTATCAACCTCATTTAACCCCAGGGCAATGGGATGAGCCAGGGTGAAGCACCACTTCTGGGGCAGCTGCAGCCTGCTAGTTTTTGGCTGGGAAGGGCCAAATAACCATGGCTATTCCCATGATGATAATACCAGACCCCAGCTGTCTGTGTTACCTTGGCTGGTAATCCAATTTGGGGGGGACCCCACATACTTATTTATAAATAATTAAAAAAACTGAATGGGGTGACCTCTGTTTTGGATTTGCAGTATGCAGGCTGTAGCTGTCTTTTTACCCTAGCTGTCCTTTTTTTTTTTTAAATTATTTATTCATTTTTTGGATAAATATAAGGCTAAATACCCTTTAGTGCCACATGAAAGTCACTAAAGGGTGCTAGCTTACAATATGCAGGGGAGTGGGACATTATACTGTGTATGTGTTTGACATCCATCCATTCTAGCTTTTTAGACTGTGCCCATGATCAAGATTTGCAGTGTTTTGGACACAGAGTATTTTCGCTGAATCCATATCACTGTTTTGTACAGCACAAGCGAAGTGGAAGGATTTTTAGAGCTGTCCTGCCCACTGTGCTTATTTTCTCTGCAGCATAAACTGACCCACGGTGCGGCTTCCTGAGCCTCAGCATGACAATTTATGCTGTGGAGATGACAGTGATCTCTGAGGGTCGAATAGAGCTAAAGTCTGCAGCAGCCTGAATCCGGATCGTGGGCATGGGTAGCTGCGTTCTCCCGTGGACAACAGTCGCATCTCCACAGGAGGGCTGACACTGTGTACTAGACACTGTGTCTCCGGATCGTGGGCACATAGCTTAAAAGTGAGAAATTTGGTGCTACAACATTTTTGTGAAGTACCTGTGGATTTAAAATGCTCACTATACCCCTGAATAAAATCTTTCAGGGGTCTAGTTTCCAAAATTCAAATTATGCTCTTTCCGTTCTGAGCTCTTCCATTTGTCCAAGCAGAAGTTTCTGGCTGGGGTATCACCACACTCATAAAAAAGTAGATAACAAATGGTGGGGTCCACGTTTTGGCATTATCTCTTGAAAAAGTGAAAAATTTGATGCTAAAGCAACATTTTTGTGAAAAAAATGAAAATTTTCAATATGACGGTCTAATGTTATCAAATTCTGTGAAATACCTGTGGGTTCAAAACGGGCTCTATACCACTAGATAAAATCCTTGAGGGGTCTAGTTTCCAAAATGGTGTCACTTGTGGAAGGTTTCGCTGTTTAGGTATCTTAGGGGCCCAGCAAAGGCAACATGGTACTTGCAATCTATTTCAGCCAAATTTGTGTCCCAAAATTCAAATATGGCTCCTTCTGTTGCTAGCCCTCCCATTTGTCTAAACAGAGGTTTCTGACCACATGTGGTATATCGGCGCGCTCAAAAGAAATTGGGTATCAAATTTTGGTTCCATTTTGTTGTGTTATCTCTTCTAAAAGTGAATAAATTGGGGCTAGAGCAACATTTTTAGGTAAAATGATAATTTTTTTTTTAAATCCACATCTCTTTAGGTTCTGTGAAGCACCTGAAGGGTTAATAAACTTCTCGGATGTGGTTTTGAGTACTTTGAGGGGTACAGTTTTTTGAATGGTGTCACGTTTGGGTATTTTCTGTCACCTTGGCCTTTCAAAGTCACTTCTAACGTGATGTAGTACCTAACAAAATGGTTTTGTAAATTTTGTTGAAAAAATGGGAAATTGCTGATGAATTTTGATCCCTTATAACTCCCTAACCCCACAAAATATTGTTTACAAAGTTGCACTAATGTAAAGTAGACATGTGGGAAATGTAATTTATTAACTATTTAGTGTGATATAACTCTCTGGTTTAAGGGCATACAAATTAAAAGTTTGAAAATTGCGAAATGTTCAAAATTTTTGACAAATTTCTGATTTTTTTCACAAATAAAAGCAAAATATATCATCCTATACTTAAAACTATCCTGAACTACAATATGTCACAAAAAACATGTCAGAATCACTGGGATCAGTGGAAGCGTTCCAGAGTTATAACCTGTGAAAGTGACACTGGTCAAAATTGCAAAAAATGGCTCGGTCATTCAGTACAAAATTGGCTTCGACCTTGTTTATAGCAAAAATCTGGTGTAAAATACTTTGAAAAGTTGCAAAAAAATTGGCTCAATGCAAGGCTGCAAAAGTTTTAAAGTTTTTGCAAGTATTGGCATGTTTTAGCCACCTCCACAAAAATGGGCAAAGCTACAACAGTACAGGGCAAGGCAATGTCTACTCCTCTAATTCTTGATGATCTGGTGTACCTAATGCCACAAATCTTACTTGTGTGGAAAGATTTGTGGCGAGCTGCAGTCTATGACTAGAGTAAGATTTGTCAGGAGGTGCACAGTCATGCACACCACTTTTTAAACACTTCTAATTCATTAAGAAGCATGTGCCTCTTAATGAATCAGCCATCATTGACTGCAACATGCCCCCTTATCAAGACTGGCATAAACAATGTCAGTTTTGATGAATCAGGAGCATAATTTTTAATTTTTACAGTATGTTATGGGCAGCATGGTGGCTCATCATTGCTGCTTTTCAGTGCTGGGTAGTGATGGGCGATCCCAAACTGTAAAGATCGGGGATCGTACCGATCGCATAGTGACCGTGTACACAATCCCGATCACGAGCTTTCCTGTGAAGCTCGTGTTACAGATCGGGTCCAGGGGCTGTAAAAAAAAAAAGGACATTATTTAAAAACAAATATGATTAGAGCTAATCGAACGCCCAAAAATCCGGGCTGGCAGATCACTGCCAGATTTTAAAAAGAGTCCGATCTGCTCCTGAATCCGGTGCCCATATAAGTCAATGGGGACCGGAAGCTGGAGATTAAAAACGTTTGTGAAGGGGGTAGAGGGGTAGGAACGAGCGCGATGTACTCACTGAGGCGCTGTCATGGTGGCACACTCCTTCCGGGTCCCACTTTTACCTTCCGGAGCCGACACTTCAATATTCATTGTTTTGCCCGCCCACCAGCATGTGTAATTGGTTGCAGCTAGACGCGCCCCCACCCTGAGTGTCAGCGTGTCAGCTGACTGCAACGAATCACAGGCACCAGGATGGCCAGTGGGTGGGGAAAGCAGTGCAAGTGTGTGCGGGTCAGTATAGTGGTAAAAAATAAACAATCGGCAGCACAGATATAGCCAACGGCTGCAGCCCCAGCTGTCGAGCTGTATCTGTGCTGTGTATCCAGTCACACGTGCGAGGCTTTGCCGGGTGATGCCATGGCAGACTCGCACGAGTCCCTCTCATGTGTGATTCCGGTCTAAGAGAAACCGCATGCAGCTTTTTTTTTATTTAAATAAATAATAAAAAAAACTCGCTGTGCGGTTCCCCCTAATTTCCATCCCCAGCCAAGATAACGCTGGCTGGGGGCTGGTATTCCAACCTGCAGCCTCCTGGTATTGCCGCATCTATTAGATGTGACAATCCCGCTGCGATGCCAGCTCTTCTCAGTGGCCTGGTGCAGTGCTAATCAGGGTAATGAGAGGTTAATAGCGGCGCACAGCTACTACTAAACCATAGGTTTGTGATGGCACAGGCGTCTATCAGATACCTGCATCACAAACCTGTAAATGAATGTAAATAAACACAGACACAAATAAAAATCATTTATTTGGAATAAAATACAATCACCCCCTCCTTCACCACTTTATAAACCCCCAATACACCCCTCCAGGTCCGACGTAATCCACACAAGGTCCCACGCTGCTTCAGCTCTGCTACATCTGAATATCACAGAGAGAGGTCATAGAGCACGACCACTCTCTGTAAGCTCCAGAGAATGAATGAGCTGCGTAATGAGCGGTGTCATCGCTCAGGTCATTTGCGGTCACAGCTGGAGGTTCCCACGGTCCTTCACCGGTGATCGCAGGTAACCTGATCTCAGGTGGAGGTCACTGAGTTCACAGACCTGCTTTTCCTAGCAGGAAATCGCCGTTTTTTTGGCCAAGAGATGCAGTTTTTGTGCTGAAATTTTTACACCATATTCTTACATCCAATCTACACCTCCGGGCAAAAAATCTTGGTGTTTTCACGCATTTTTTTGCCCGCGTTTTTTGTGGCGGTTAATTTTACATGATTTTTGCCGAGGTTTTTTGCCAGATTGTCTGCACCAGATTTCAACACCAAATTTCCACCTGCTGGCAGAATTTTGTTTTTTTATTTTTGGACCAAAGGATGCAAATTTGGTGCTGAGAGTCTTACACCATATTCCTGCATCCAATCTACACCTCCTGGAAAAAAACCGCGGTGCTTTGACATATTTTTTTGCCGCGGTTTATTGTTGTAGTTATTTTTCCGCGATTTTTGCCACAGTTTTTTGCCAGGAGGTGCACATTTGGAGCTGAGATCATCTGCACTAGATTTCAGCACCAAATTTCCACCTGCTGGCAGAATTCTTTTTATTTTTTTTTTATTTTTGGGCCAAGGGATGCAAATCTGGTGCTGACATTTCTACACCATATTCCTGCATCCAATCTACACCTCCTGGCAAAAAAAGTGGTGTTTTGACACATTTTTTGCCGCATTTTTTGCCTCGATTTTTTTGCCAGGAGCTGCATTTGGTGCTGAATTTTTTTTTTACTAGGAGATGTAGATTGGGTGCCGGAATATGGTGTAAAAATGTAATAATCACCAAATTTACATCCCTTGGTCCAAAAATTAAAAAGAAACAAAATGTTTAGACGCTGTTTTTGTGCCCCAGCCCTGTGCTTATCTTACCTGTGTATCAAAAGAGGAACCGCATGCGGCTTTTCCTTTGTTAAATAATTAATAAAAAAAAAAGACGTGCGGGGCCCCCCCCAATTTTAATCCCCAGCCATGATAACGCCGACTGGGGGCTGGTATATTCTCAGCCCGCAGCCGCCCAGTATTGCCACATCTATTAGATGTGACTATCCCGGTGCGATACTGGCTCTTCCCGGTGGCGTGATGCGGCGCCAATCGGGGTAATAGCAGGGGTTAGTAGCGGTGCACAGCTACTACTAAACCCTAGGTTTGTGATGGCACAGGCGTCTACGAGATACCTGCATCACAAACCTGTAAGTGAATGTAAATAAACACAGACAAAAATCATTTATTTGAAATAAAGTACAAAATGTGCCCTCTTTCACCACTTTATTAACCCCCAACACCCTGCATCTCCGGCTTAATCCACACGACATCCCACGACGACACCTGGGTCTGGCACACAGATAGCACTGAAACTGCGCGGATCCGGGCTTTTACAGCCCTAATTATGATCATACTTACAGATCCCATGACGTGTCTTGCAGACCCGCTATTTCCCGCTATCATTGCTGTGGTCCCAGCACCAGTGCCTAAAGGACCTTGCATGATGTCATAGCTATGTGACCAGTCTGATGTGAATGTTGTACAGACATTGGCTTACAGACTTGTCACATGACTATGATGTCATCAAAGGTCCTGGAATCAGGAAGGTGGAATCATACCCTCACTGTCAGCCTGCTTCTTACTCTGTACAGATCAATGTAGCAGAGCTGACAATACTCTCTCTGCTTCTCTCTCTGTAGAGACGCTTGTCTTTACAGAGTGATGAAGGAGAGTTGACATGGCTCTCCCCATGGATTACGTCGGACTAAGGATTTTTTTATAATAAAGATGACGTAGCGCTCCGCTGTATTTTTCATTCTCAGCGCAGATACGGACGTCTGCAGGATTCCATCACCATCTGCCTGGCTTTACATTGACTGGCGATCAAAATACAGAGAAGCCCAATAATTTTTTTAATTATTTAAAAAAAATAATGAAAAAAAAAATGCGTGAGCTACTGCCGTATTTTGATCGCCAGTCACGTAAAGCCAGACAGCTGGGGGCTGGGATTCTTCGCAGCCCGCAGTTGCCCCTGGAAATGGCGCATTGTTTCTTAGTGCCATTTCCAGGTGCTTTACCCAGTTTGTCCAGTGGCCTTGGTGGTGGTGACACGCATGGTAATAAAGGGGTTTGCATTCTCAGCTGGTACTAAGCCAGAAATTCATGGTGTCACGCCAAATTAGACGTGGCTACCATGAATTTCTAGTAAATAGTGATGAGCGAGTACTAAAAAGCTCGGGTGCTCGAAGCTCGGGCGAGCCTCCCAAGATACTCGTGTACTCGGCCCGAGCAACGAGCCCAATGTTATCCTATGGGAGACCCGAGTATTTTTGTGAAATGACCACCGGCAGCATGTAGAAACCCTAAAAATGGCACAAAAGTCTCCGAAGAGTGCTCAAATGACATGGCAACAGCATGGGGAAGACCCCTTGAAGCATTTATCACTCAAAAGTCACAGCTGTGAACAATTTTGTCCGCGTTTTACGCCATTTTTACGGACTCACCAGAAAACCTTCCAAAATGACACCAAAATGAATTTTCATGGCGGAAATGTTAAGGGCACATACCCAATAGTGAGATAGAGCTAATGTATGTTACTTTTTGAGATCAATACATGAAAGATTTTACGTAAAACATTGTGTGGCACTCCGATGTCCCTGAGAAGAGACGTACATAAAGACCTCTGAGTCTAATGTGCCCATTTTGAGGAACTGAGTCTTTGTAGTATTTTCCTTTGCCAGGGCAGTCCAAAATTTTGAGGTTCACCAATGACCCTGCATACAGACGTGCATGAGGGCCTGTAAACCTGAAGTGCCCATTGGAAGGAAGTGGGTCTTTTGTACTATAGCCCTTTGGCAGGGCAGCCAAAAATTGGGAGGCTCCACGTTGTCCCTGGATAGAGACGTGCATGAGGGCCTGTAAACCTGAAGTGCCCATTGGAAGGAAGTGGGTCTATTGTAGTATAGCCCTTTGGCAGGGCAGCCAAAAATTGGGAGGCTCCACGTTGTCCCTGGATAGAGACGTGCATGAGGGCCTGTAAACCTGAAGTGCCCATTGGAAGGAACTGGGTCTATTGTAGTATAGCCCTTAGGCAGGGCAGCCAAAAATTGGGAGGCTCCACGTTGTCCCTGGATAGAGACGTGCATGAGGGCCTGTTAACCTGAAGTGCCCATTGGAAGGAAGTGGGTCTATTGTAGTATAGCCCTTAGGCAGGGCAGCCAAAAATTGGGAGGCTCCACGTTGTCCCTGGATAGAGACGTGCATGAGGGCCTGTTAACCTGAAGTGCCCATTGGAAGGAAGTGGGTCTATTGTAGTATAGCCCTTAGGCAGGGCAGCCAAAAATTGGGAGGCTCCACGTTGTCCCTGGATAGAGACGTGCATGAGGGCCTGTTAACCTGAAGTGCCCATTGGAAGGAAGTGGGTCTTTTGTAGTATAGCCCTTTGGCAGGGCAGCCAAAAATTGGGAGGCTCCACGTTGTCCCTGGATAGAGACGTGCATGAGGGCCTGTTAACCTGAAGTGCCCATTGGAAGGAAGTGGGTCTATTGTAGTATAGCCCTTTGGCAGGGCAGCCAAAAATTGGGAGGCTCCACGTTGTCCCTGGATAGAGACGTGCATGAGGGCCTGTAAACCTGAAGTGCCCATTGGAAGGAAGTGGGTCTATTGTAGTATAGCCCTTTGGCAGGGCAGCCAAAAATTGGGAGGCTCCACGTTGTCCCTGGATAGAGACGTGCATGAGGGCCTGTAAACCTGAAGTGCCCATTGGAAGGAAGTGGGTCTATTGTAGTATAGCCCTTAGGCAGGGCAGCCAAAAATTGGGAGGCTCCACGTTGTCCCTGGATAGAGACGTGCATGAGGGCCTGTTAACCTGAAGTGCCCATTGGAAGGAAGTGGGTCTATTGTAGTATAGCCCTTAGGCAGGGCAGCCAAAAATTGGGAGGCTCCACGTTGTCCCTGGATAGAGACGTGCATGAGGGCCTGTTAACCTGAAGTGCCCATTGGAAGGAAGTGGGTCTATTGTAGTATAGCCCTTAGGCAGGGCAGCCAAAAATTGGGAGGCTCCACGTTGTCCCTGGATAGAGACGTGCATGAGGGCCTGTAAACCTGAAGTGCCCATTGGAAGGAAGTGGGTCTATTGTAGTATAGCCCTTTGGCAGGGCAGCCAAAAATTGGGAGGCTCCACGTTGTCCCTGGATAGAGACGTGCATGAGGGCCTGTAAACCTGAAGTGCCCATTGGAAGGAAGTGGGTCTATTGTAGTATAGCCCTTAGACAGGGCAGCCAAAAATTGGGAGGCTCCACGTTGTCCCTGGATAGAGACGTGCATGAGGGCCTGTTAACCTGAAGTGCCCATTGGAAGGAAGTGGGTCTTTTGTAGTATAGCCCTTTGGCAGGGCAGCCAAAAATTGGGAGGCTCCACGTTGTCCCTGGATAGAGACGTGCATGAGGGCCTGTTAACCTGAAGTGCCCATTGGAAGGAAGTGGGTCTATTGTAGTATAGCCCTTTGGCAGGGCAGCCAAAAATTGGGAGGCTCCACGTTGTCCCTGGATAGAGACGTGCATGAGGGCCTGTAAACCTGAAGTGCCCATTGGAAGGAAGTGGGTCTATTGTAGTATAGCCCTTTGGCAGGGCAGCCAAAAATTGGGAGGCTCCACGTTGTCCCTGGATAGAGACGTGCATGAGGGCCTGTTAACCTGAAGTGCCCATTGGAAGGAAGTGGGTCTTTTGTAGTATAGCCCTTTGGCAGGGCAGCCAAAAATTGGGAGGCTCCACGTTGTCCCTGCATAGAGACGTGCATGAGGGCCTCAAAACATTGTTCCCATTGCAAAGGAGCAGGTCTCCTGTCGTTGTAATGTCCATTCTGCAAAGAATGGGCGAAAAAATTTACCACTGGGGGTATACCTGAAACAAAGGCCTAACTCTTGTAACGGTCATCATGGTGGCACATGAGGAGAAGGAGGAGCAGTCCAGCGATTATCCAAAGTCCAGAAGTGTGTACCCATGGGTGACTGGAGGTACATGGCAAATTCCCGTTACAAACTTTAAATTCCGCTCTCATTTGCTGGTGGTGTGGTGAAGTCTGGCCCAATCCAACCCTTGTTCATCTTGATCAGAGTCAGCCTGTCAGCATTTTCAGTTGACAGGCGGGTGCGTTTATCTGTAATGATTCCACCTGCGGCACTAAAAACACACTCTGACAAAACGCTAGCGGCAGGGCAGGCCAGGACTTCCAAGGCGTAGAGAGCCAATTCATGCCACGTGTCCACCTTGGATACCCAATAATTGTAAGGCACAGAGGAATGTCGGAGTACAGTTGTTCGATCTGCAAGGTACTCCTTGAGCATCTGGGCAAACTTAGGATTTCTTGTGGCACTACCCCGCACCTCAGGGGCTGTGGTACGTGAGGGGCTGAGAAAACTGTCCCACATCTTAAAGACTGTTCCCCTACCTCTGGCGGATTGGACTTGTGCCTCTCTCGGCTGTACGCCTTGGTTGTCCACTGATTCCTGACCTATGCCGCTAGCGTTTTGTGAGGGGAATGCTTTGCCTACTTCCGTGACTATGGCCTTCCGGAACTGCTGCATTTTGGTTGACCTCTCCGCCTCGGGAATAAGAGACATAAAGTTCTCCTTGTAGCGTGGGTCTAACAGTGTTACCAACCAGTCATGATTGTCGGCCAAGATGTTCTTAACGCGAGGGTCACGAGACAGGCAGCTTACCATAAAGTCAGCCATGTGCGCCAGACTCTTAACAGCCAGGACTTCAGTAGCCTGACCAACACGTTGACTGAACATGCTGTCCTCCTCCTCCTCATCCTCCTCCTCCTCCTCATCTACCCTGTCCTCTGGCCAGCCACGCTGAACCGAGGATATGACTGGTGTGCATGTCATATCCTCAATTTGGCCGGAGATTTGCTCCATGTCTTCATCCTCCTCCTCGTCATAGTCCTCCACTGCACGTTGTGATGAGACGAGGCTGGGCTGTGTGTTATCACCCACACCCACTACTGTTTCTTGCTGCAACTCATCGCGCTCCGCCTGCAATGCATCATGTTTGGTTTTGAGCAGAGACCGTTTTAGAAGGCAGAGTAGCGGTATGGTGACGCTAATAATGGCGTCATCACCACTCACCATCTTGGTGGAGTCCTCAAAGTTTTGGAGGATGGTACATAGGTCGGACATCCATCTCCACTCCTCAGGTGTTATGTGTGGAGTTTGACCCATTTCCCGACGGCTTAGGTGATGCAGGTACTCAACAACTGCCCTCTTCTGCTCACATATCCTGACCAACATGTGCAGAGTTGAATTCCAACGCGTGGGGACATCACACACCAGTCTGTGAGCCGGAAGATGCAAACTGCGCTGAAAGCCGGCAAGGCCGGCTGAAGCAGTAGGTGACTTTCGAAAATGTGCAGACAGGCGGCGAACTTTTACCAGCAGATCAGACAGCTCTGGGTATGACTTTAGAAACCGCTGAACCACGAGGTTGAGCACATGGGCCACGCATGGACCATGTGTCAGCTGGCCTCGCCTCAAAGCCGCCACCAGGTTCCGGCCATTGTCACACACGACCTTTCCTGGCTTTAGGTTCAGAGGTGTGAGCCAGTGATCTGCCTGCTGTTTCAGAGCTGTCCATAGCTCTTCTGCATTGTGGGGTTTGTCACCTATGCAGATTAGCTTCAGCACAGCCTGTTGCCGCTTCGCCGAGGCAGTGCTGCAGTGCTTCCAGCTTGGGACTGGTGTGGAGGGTACAGTGGATGAGGATGCGCAGGAGGAGGAGGAGGCTGAAGAGCATGACATTCCGGAGCTGTAGAGTGTGGGTGAAACCCTGACTGAGGTAGGGCCTGCAAACCTTGGTGTGGGAAGGACGTGTTCCGTCCCTCGCTCAGACTGGGTCCCAGCTTCCACAATATTAACCCAGTGTGCCGTCAACGAGATGTAGCGGCCTTGCCCACAAGCACTTGTCCACGTGTCTGTGGTTAGGTGGACTTTGGGTGAAACAGCGTTGTTCAGGGCACGTGTGATGTTTTGTGACACGTGGTTATGCAACGCGGGGACGGCACACCGGGAGAAATAGTGGCGGCTGGGGACCGAGTAACGTGGGACAGCTGCCGCCATCAGGTCGCGGAATGCTTCTGTCTCCACCAGCCTAAAAGGCAACATTTCCAGCGCAAGCAGTCGCGAAATGTTAGCATTTAGAACTGTGGCATGTGGGGTGTTGGCAGTGTATTTGCGCCTGCGTTCAAAGGTTTGCTGAATGGATAACTGAACGCTGCGCTGGGACAAGGACGTGCTTGATGATGGTGTTATTTCTGCGTAGGCAACTGCAGGTGCAGGACCGGAGGAGGCTTGTTCGCAGGCAGCATGGACAGGGGATTGGCTCGCATGCACAACCAGCGAAGACGTAGCAGTGACATTAGCAAGCACTGCTCCTCGACTCTGTTGTACTTCCCACAAAGTCGGGTGCTTGGCTGACATGTGCCTGATCATGCTGGTGGTGGTCAGGCTGCTAGTTTTGGTACCCCTGCTGATGCTGGCACGGCAGGTGTTGCAAATGGCCTTTTTAGAATCATCTGGAGCCAACTTAAAAAACTGCCAGACTCGGGAAGACCTAACATTTGTACAGGCACCTTGTGTCGTGTTGTTGTTCCGGGGAATGGTTGCCTGACTTCTGCCTGGAGCCACCACCCTGCTTCTTACTGCCTGTTGGGATGCTATGCCTCCCTCCCCCTGTGCACTGCTGTCCTCGCTCTGCATATCCTCCTGCCAGGTTGGGTCAGTTACTGGATCATCCACCACGTCGTCTTCCTCTTCCGCACACTGCTCCTCCTCCTGACTTCCTTACAATTGTGTCTCATCATCGTCCACCCCTTGTTGAGACACGTTGCCAACTTCGTGAGAACGTGGCTGCTCAAATATTTGGCCATCTGTACATACGATCTCCTCATGACCCACTTCAACATGAGCTGGCGAGAGGCCAGAATGTGCGAATGGAAACGTGAACAGCTCTTCCGAGTGTCCAAGTGTGGGATCATTAATGTCCGAGGACGTGTACTCAGCCTTGTGGTAGGAAGGAGGATCAGGTTCTGAAATGTGCGGTGCAGTATCACGGCTACTGACACTTGACCGTGTGGAAGACAGAGTGTTTGTGGTGGTGCCAATCTGACTGGAAGCATTATCCGCTATCCAACTAACAACCTGTTGACACTGGTCTTGGTTCAAGAGCGGTGTACTGCTGCGGTCCCCAAGAATTTGGGACAGGACGTGCGAGCGACTAGATGTGGCCCTTTGTTGTGGCAAAATTAGAGCTTGCCCACGACCTCGGCCTCTGCCTGCACCACCATCACGTCCACTTCCTTGTTCCTTGCCAACGCCCTTGCGCATTTTGCAATGCTGTGCTGACGTGTATACACTACACTTGTGCGTTATATAATAGTTTGGTAAAAACGCACACAAGTGCACCTGTACGCTGCCACCGACAGGCACACACGTGCGGTTTTTAAATGCAAGCACGGACGCACTAAGAACCTAACACAGGTTTTAGGAGCAAAAATTAAGAACTCTGACACTATCAGCCACTGCTGACTGACGTGTATTATACACTACACTTGTGCGTTATATAATAGTTTGGTAAAAACGCACACAAGTGCACCTGTACGCTGCCACCGACAGGCACACACGTGCGGTTTTTAAATGCAAGCACGGACGCACTAAGAACCTAACACAGGTTTTAGGAGCAAAAATTAAGAACTCTGACACTATCAGCCACTGCTGACTGACGTGTATTATACACTACACTTGTGCGTTATATAATAGTTTGGTAAAAACGCACACAAGTGCACCTGTACGCTGCCACCGACAGGCACACACGTGCGGTTTTTAAATGCAAGCACGGACGCACTAAGAACCTAACACAGGTTTTAGGAGCAAAAATTAAGAACTCTGACACTATCAGCCACTGCTGACTGACGTGTATTATACACTACACTTGTGCGTTATATAATAGTTTGGTAAAAACGCACACAAGTGCACCTGTACGCTGCCACCGACAGGCACACACGTGCGGTTTTTAAATGCAAGCACGGACGCACTAAGAACCTAACACAGGTTTTAGGAGCAAAAATTAAGAACTCTGACACTATCAGCCACTGCTGACTGACGTGTATTATACACTACACTTGTGCGTTATATAATAGTTTGGTAAAAACGCACACAAGTGCACCTGTACGCTGCCACCGACAGGCACACACGTGCGGTTTTTAAATGCAAGCACGGACGCACTAAGAACCTAACACAGGTTTTAGGAGCAAAAATTAAGAACTCTGACACTATCAGCCACTGCTGACTGACGTGTATTATACACTACACTTGTGCGTTATATAATAGTTTGGTAAAAACGCACACAAGTGCACCTGTACGCTGCCACCGACAGGCACACACGTGCGGTTTTTAAATGCAAGCACGGACGCACTAAGAACCTAACACAGGTTTTAGGAGCGACAATTGCTGAGAAGTCTGACACTATCAGGACTGTTTTAGACTGTGTACACCAGCCCCAGATATGATGAAGGCTGGTATACGGTCACCACTAGGAATGGCTATATACCCTGCCTGCCTGCCTGCCTGTATACTGCTACAATAGTCCTGACAAGGACTCTTTTGGTCACTAGCCTGTATTCCAACCTGGCTATACCCTGCCTGTATACAGCAACAATAGTCCTGAGAAGGACTCTGCTACTGTACTCCGACCTGGCTATACCCTGCCTGCCTGTATACAACTAGAATAGTCCTGAGAAGGACTTTTGGTCACACTGTTTGCAGCCCTGCTACGGAAATAGCTATAAAGGGCCGCAAACCTTTCCCTGAAGCAGCGACACTCTCCCTGCACTGACTGTCTGGATAGCTGTGAGCAGAGCACAGCGCGCCCGCCGGTATAAAGGCTCGGTCACGCTGTGCAGGCCGGCCAATCACTGCAATTCCACAACTAACAGGGCTGTGGCATTGCAGTGGTCTGCCAGCCAATCCCTGCATGAGGGCTGGCTCTCAAAAGAGCGCCAACATGCAGGGATGAAGACCACGAGTACAGCACGAGTATCGCGAGATTACTCGGTCCCCGCCGAGTAGACCGAGTACAGTGATACTTGTGCGAGTACCGAGTAGTAACAAGCATGCTCGCTCATCACTAATAATAAATATACACATTGTGCAAACTTATTAGGCAAATGAGTATTTTGATCACATGATACTCTTTATACATGTTGTCCTACTCCAAGCTGTATAGGCTTGAGAGCCAACTGCCAATTAAGTAAATCAGGTGATGTGCATCTCTGAAATGAGGAGGGGTGTGGTGTAATGACATCAACACCCTATATAAGGTGTGCTTAATTATTAGGCCGGTTTCACACATCCGGCTTTTCGCTTGTTTGCCGGATCCGGCGCTCTCCTGTACAGACAATACAGTACAGTGACAGCGCTGTAACTTCCGGGTCACATGCGCCGGTCACATGACAGCATGTGACTGGCGCTTGTTGCGCTGTCACTGTACTGTAGTCACTGTATGGGAGAGCGCCGGATCCGGCAAACAAGCGAAAAGCCGGATGTGTGAAACCGGCCTTAGGTAACTTTCTTTCCTTTGGCAAAGTGGGTCAGATGAAAGATTTGACTGGCTCTGAAAAGTCCAAAATTGTGAAATGTCTTGCAGAGGGATGCAGCAGTCTTGAAATTGCCAAACCTTTGAAGCGTAATCACCGAACATTCAAGTGTTTCATGGCAAATAGCCAACAGGGTCGCAAGAAGCATGTTGGGCATAAAAAGCGCAAAATAACTTCCCATGAATTGAGGAAAATCAAGCGTGAAGCTGCCAAGATGCCATTTGCCAGATGCCAAGGCCATATTTCAGAGCTGCAACATTACTGGAGTATTAAAAAGCACAAGGTGTGCCATACTTAGGGACATGGCCAAGGTAAGGAAGGCTGAAAAATGACTACCTTTGAACAAGAAACATATGATAAAACATCAAGACTGGGCCAAGAAATAGCTTAAGAATGATTTTTCAAAGGTTTTATGGACTGATGAAATGAGAGGGACTTTCGGGGCCAGACGGATGGGCCAGAGGCTGATCAGTAAAGGGCAGAGAGCTCCACTCTGACTCAGACACCAGCAAGGTGGAGGTGGGGTACTGGTATGGGCTGGTATCATCAAAGATAAACTTGTGGGACCTTTTCGGGTTGAGGATGGAGTGAAGCTCAACTCCCAGACCTACTGCCAGTTTCTGGAAGACAACTTCTTCAAGCAGTGGTACAGGAAGAAGTCGGTATTGTTCAAGAAAAACATGATTTTCATGCAGGACAATGCTCAATCACATGCATCCAACTTCTCCACAGCATGGCTGGCCAGTAAAGGTCTAAAAGATGAAAAAATAATGACATGCCCCCTTGTTCACCTGATCTGAACCCCATACAGAACCTGTGGTCCCTCATAAAATGTAAGATATACAGGGAGGGAAAACACTACACCTCTCGTAACAGTGTCTGGAAGGCTATGGTGGCTGCTGCACGCAATGTTGATCGTAAACAGATCAAGCAACTGACATAATCTATGGATGGTAGGCTGTTGAGTGTCATCATAAAGAAAGGTGGCTATATTGGTCACTAATTTTTTGGGGTTTTGTTTTTGGATGTCAGAAATGTTTATTTCTAAATTTTGTGTTATATTGGTTTACCTTGTGAAAGTAAACAAGTGAGATGGGAATATATTTGGTTTTTATGAAGTTGCCTAATAATTCTGCACAGTGATAGTTACCTACACAAACAGATGTCCTCCTAAAATAGCCAAATCTAAAAAAAACCCACTCCATCTTCCAAAAATATTAAGCTGTGATATTTATGAGTCTTTTGGGTTGATTGAGAACAGAGTTGTTGATCAATAAAAATATCCTCTAAAATACAACTTGCCTAATAATTCTGCACACAGTGTATACAAGGTGTCACATGACTTTTCTTGACTTTTTGTGCGCATACACCTGTATAAACTCAGGTTGCTTGGAGGATCCCCTTATATACTCCTTAGCATAAATATATCATCATAAGGCTACATATACACATGTGTGTTCATTATGACATCTGTGAGCAATGGACTACTTTCATCCGTGTAGCATCCTTTTTTTCTCATCCATTTTTAAAAACTAAAGCAAGTAGTCTGTTTAAACCTATTTATCCATTGCTTCTTAGTGTTGCGGGCGGGGGCCGCTGCCACTTCTCTCTCTCGGGGGCCTGCTCAGATCCGGGTTCGCTGCTGCGGCTCGAGTGGTGACCAGACCCGGGCTCGCACGGCCGCCCGTCCTCACAACCGTCGGAAAGGGGATATTTACAAGGAAGGTTGTCTGTGACGCCACCCATGGGTTGCGGTGAAGGATGTTAGCACCGCCGCTGCCTGTTGATGGGGACGCCCGGGGCTGATGGAGCAGGGCAGCAAGGTGGGATCCCCTCCACGGGTAGGGGAGGTGTAGTCCTGGGGCCCTAGGATGGAACACGGGAGTGATGGCTGCTGGAGGTGGTGCTCCGGACAGGTCCGGGGGGCAGTGGTGTACTCACAGTTCAATAACTTCACACAAGTCCAGTAGTAAACCAAGTTGCCAGTGGCCGGCTGCCTTTGGAGGGTGCATTCGGGTCCAGCACCCAGGTTGATGAGCAGATAACCATTCCTCCTGCACTTTGTGTTTCCTTCTCTTTTGGGCAACTTCGCATGGAACGGAGAAGTCCACTCCCAGTTCTATTTGTGTTGGGAGCTGTGGCCCGCGAAAGCTGACCCTTGGGATTTCAGTGGGTTCTTGGCGGACACCCTATCCCCCGCATTGGGCTTCCGTTTCGCTTTATCTGGGCAGTAAATTGGGACAATGTCTGGAACCTTGTCCCTGGCTGGTTAATTGGAGAGGGGCTTGCAACCTTCCTCGCCCTAGGGTCCAGGCACCCCGACTTTGCACGGCCTCTGGACCGGATTCCCACTGTCAGTATCGGCGGGCTACAACCCTGCCCCAGTCCACTTTAGGTCTCCCGCGACCAGATCTCTGTCGCCTGTAGCTCTGCTCAACATCTGCCACCTAGCCTAGTAGTCCAAGGGCTACGACCCCTGACTACACTGCTGTCAGCTCTCCACACTTCAACTCGAACTCCAACTCGAACTGTCTGGCTCCCGCCCCTGACTCCTCAGGAACCCCAGGTGGGCATTCTCATCTGCTTGATCCCGCCCACTGGTGTGTCCTAGTTATCATGAGGGGGTGGCTAGGGTTTTATGGCTGTGTGTTATGCCTAGGTGTGGGTTGTGTTGGTAACAAGGAGGATGTGCACTATTTGTGACTACCTGGTTTTGCCAGGGCGTCACATTAGTAATATAGAGGTTATAAATAGATAAAAGAGTATGTCTTCCGTGTTTCATTAGTTTTATTCAGATCCTCACGGTCCCAACTAGAGATGAGCGATGTTCGAAGTGAACTGTTCGCCAATTTCAAATTCGAGTAGTTTTGGGTGGTGTTCGAGTCGCTCGACGAACTCGAACGATTTTCGTCACGTTTGACCGTTCGAGTTACCGTTCGATAACGGTTCAGACACCAAAAGCGTGGCTGTTCACAGAGCACATTGTGTATTTGTATGCGTCCTGCGTCTCCAGCACAATCCCTCTTTCTTTCCTACTCACCGATCAGCCCATGATTGGTTGCAGTCAGACATGCCCCCACGCTGAGTGACAACTGTCTCACTGTAACCAATCACAGCTGCTGGCAGGCGGGTCTATATCGTGCAGTAAAATAAATAAATAATTAAAAAATAAAAAAAACTGCGGTACCCCCAATTTGATACCAGCCAAGATAAAGCCACACGGCTGGAGGCTGGTATTGTCAGGATGGGGAGCACCACGTTATGGGGAGCCCACCACCCTAACATTATCAGCCAGCAGCCGCCCGGAATTGCCGCATCCATTAGATGCGACAGTCCCGGGACTCTACCCGGCTCATCCCGAATTGCCCTGGTGCGGTGGCAATTGGGATAATAAGTCCTAGGTTAATCATGGCAGGCATCTCCCCAATATACCTTCCATGATTAACCTGTACGTGAAAGTAAATAAACACACACAACGAAAAATCCTTTATTTGGAATAAAAGACAAAAAAACCCTCATTTACCACTATATTAATCCCCAAACACCCATGCAGGTCCGAAGTAATCCACACGACGTTTTCAGCTTTGCTACATGAAGCTGACAGGGAGCGCCGTAGAACACAACCGCTCTGTGTCAGCTCCACGTAGCAACTAAAGTGAGCCGCGCTGTCACCGGAGACTTCATTCAGGTAGTGCCTGCGTGTGTGCGGGGATGATGATGTGTGCAGTAGTGCCGGGGTGCGTGCGTTGATGATGATGAGTGCGGTAGTGCCGGAATGTGTGCAGGGATGATGATGAGTGCAGTAGTGCCGGGGTGTGTGCGGGGATGATGATGTGTGCGGTAGTGTCGGGGTGTGTGCGGGGATGACGATGGGGGCGGTACTGCTGGGGTGTTTGCAGGGATGATGATGTGTGCGGTAGTGCCGGGGTGTGTGCGGGGATGATGATGTGTGCGGTAGTGTCGGGGTGTGTGCGGTGTTGATGAGTGCGGTAGTGTCGGGGTGTGTGCGGGGATGATGATGGGGGCACTAGTGCCTGCGTGTCTCTCTCTCTCCTGTCTCTCTTCTCTCCCTTTCTCTCTCTCCTCTCTCTCTTCTCTCTCTTCTCTCTCTTCTCCTCTCTCTCTCTCTTCTCTTTCTCTTCTCTCTCTTCTTTCTTTCTCCTCTCTCCTCTCTCTCTTCTCTCTCTCTTCTCTCCTCTCTCCCCTCTCTTTTCTCTCCTCTCTTCTCTCTATTCTTTCTCTCTACTCTCTCTCTCTTCTCTCTCCTCTCTCTTCTCTCTCTCACTCTCTCTTCTCTTTCTCTTCTCTTTCTCTCTCTTCTCTCTCTTTTCTCTTTTTCTCTCTCCTCTCTCTCTTCTCTCTTCTCTCACTTCTCTCTCTCTCTTCTCTCTCTTCTCTCTCCTCTCTCTCTTCTCTCCCTCTTCTCTCTCTCTTCTCTCTCTTTTCTCTCTCTTCTCTCTCTCTTCTCTCTCTCTTCTCTCTCTCTCCTCTCTCTCTTCTCTCTCTCTTCTCTCTCTTCTCTTCTCCCTCTTCTCTTCTCCCTCTTCTCTTCTCTTCTCTCTCTTCTCTTCTCTCTCTTCTCTCTCTTCTTTTCTTTCTCTTCTCTATCTCTCTTCTCTCTCTCTTCTCTCTCGTCTCTTCTCTCTCTTCTCTTCTCTCTCTTCTCTCTCTCAGACCTGGCGATGATCAGCTGATGCGGTCACCTAACAGAATCAGCTGACACTATAAGTCGTGCGGTGAGGCCAGCTTTTTACTGCCCGGCCGGCTAAACTTTCAGCTGATAGTCAGACAGGTGTCTGCACAGAAGTGTGTAGTTTTTTTTTGGCACTAATGCATCAGCTGATTGTATAAAAGCCGTTTATACAATCAGCTGATGTGTCATGTGATTCAGGCCCTTTAACTTGACACATCATCTGATCGCTTTGCCTTCCAGCAAACCGATCAGATGATATTGGATCTGGATTGGAAGACGCGGGACCCTTGATCCAGGATTACTGCGGAAGGGGGTTCTTTATTTCAGTAAAGATGGAGTCACTAATTGTACTGTGTTTTATTTCTAATAAAAATATTTTTCTGTGTGTTGTGTTTTTTTTTATCTGTACTAGAAATTCATGTTGGCCTTGTCTAATATTGGCGTGACACCATGAATTGCGGGCTTACGGCCAGTTGATAATATACAGCTAGCCCTAACCCCATTATTACCCAGCGAGCCACCCGTCACCAGGGCAGCTAGAAGAGTTGGATACAGAGCCAGAAGATGGCGCTTCTATGAAAGCGCCATTTTCTGGGGCGGCTGTGGACTGCAATTCGCAGCGGCGGTGCCCAAAAAGCTTAGGCACCCTGTGCTGCAGATTCCAATCCCCAGCTGCCTAGTTGTACCTGGCTGGACACAAAAACTGGGCGAAGCCCACATCATTGTTTTTAAATTATTTCATGAAATTCATGAAATAATTAAAAAAAAAGGGCTTCCCTATATTTTTGGCTCCCAGCCGGGTACAAATAGGCAGCTGGGGTTGGGGGCAGCCCATAGCGCCCTGCTGTACCTGGCTAGGATGCAAAAATATGGCGAAGCCCACGTCATTTTTTGGGGGGGGGGCAAAAAACTCTTGCATACAGTCCTGGATGGAGTATGCTGAGCCTTGTAGTTCTGCAGCTGCTGTCTGATGTCTGTCTGTATGGAGAAGAGCAGACAGCAGCTGCATAACTACAAGACTCAGCATCCTCCAACCAGGACTGTATGCTGGAGGGAGAGGCAGGGGAGCAGAACTGCAAGGCTCAGCATACTTCATCCACTAGTGTATGCAGGAGAGCAGACAGCAGCTGTAGAACTATAAGGCTCAGCATGCTGCATCCAGGACTGTATGCTGGAGGGAGAGACAGGGGGAGCAGGACTACAAGGCTCAGCATGCTCCATTCACTAGTGTATGCAGGAGAGCAGACAGCAGCTGCAGAACTACAAGGCTCAGCATACTCTACAGTATTCTTGATGTTTTTGTCTTGATGATTCTTAATGTCAGGCAAGTTTGACCCATCCATTAAGAATCTCCAATAAAGGGTTCAAAAAAAGACACCACACACAGAAAAAATACTTTAATAGAAATAAATACACAGACACACTTAGAGACTCCATGTTTATTACTCCCTCTCATCCCTCCATGATCCTGGTCTTCTGTCTTCTTTCTCCTTCAACCTATGCAGCTCTGCTACATCAGACAGCACTGCATGAGAGGAAGATGCTGCTGCTCTTTTGCAGTCTAATCACTCAGTGAGTGAGCAAAGGCTGCGGGTTGGTAAGCGGTGATGTCACCGCTGCCACCGTTGCAATAGTAACCTGACAGGCGGGTTACTATAGCAACGGTGATCTCCGATCACCTGATTCCCGACGCCGCTATTCACCGGCTGTGGCATGCAGTCCCTGCATGTGGGCTGAATCAGTAAAGAGCACCGACATGCAGGGACGGGGAGCTAAGCATGTGCCCGAGTATCTCGCCGGTATACGGAGATGCTCAAAAGAGCACCGCGTACCGGACAGATGCACTGACAGGACCTAGCATGACGTTGATGAACACATCCGCCGTTCGACGAACCGAACCGAACTCGAACACTAGGGGGTGGCTCATCACTAGTCCCAACACATGGATCAGTTTTTCAAAATGCATGTGTGTGGATCAGTGGAATTCTATGGTCCATATGATGTCCGAAAATGCCCCCACAGCATTAGCAAGTGTTGTACAGATGTAGCCTAATTGTGCCTTGGGAGGAGTCATATATCTAATAAGGTTTATGAACTCTATGCAATATAGTTTATTTTTAGTTCATGAAGTATCTGCATATTCTCTTTCTTTAAATGCCGTAGCATATTGTATATATAGTAACCTTATGACATTATTTAGAATGTTGATTTTACTCACAAATCCAATCTGTAACCTCTTATGTCTCATTAAGTGTTCAATTGGTGCTGAGACTTCAAATATCCAATTATACTTGTCTTCTATCACGTTATAAAAACATTTTAAAAGTAGCTGACACACAAAAAGCAAATGGAATCGCTGTGTGCAAAGGAAGGGTAGAGACCAGCATGCTGAAATTTCATCTCATTTAGGATTTTGTAATGTGCTTTACAGTGAATCTTATTAACTGAGTTCCATAAATGAGATAACAATTTTATCTTAAGAAGAGCTTTCCACAATAATCGCAACTAAATGGAATGATATTAAGGTGCAGGGGTGATGAAGAAAATTAAAGCAAGAAAGCACTGCATGCTTGAACTTTTTGCATTTGCCTTTTAGCTTTATCCTTGCTGTTAGCTTGGAAATATTTGAGATTCTGTTATCATTTTTTTAGATGAGAGGAAGTAAAAAAAATCCTATATAAAATAATACTTCTGGCTTTGATGTTGTTAGAAATCTGTCCCCTAAAAACTGGGTGTCAGGTTTCCAGGTTTTCCAGTTCTCTTTTGAATGAGCTTGCCCTCGGTTAACATGGAGTTTACTGTTCTGTTGCCCTACTTCCTGTCCAGCTGCTTAAAAGGCCGCCTCTAAGCCTAGTCCAGTGCCTGAGTATACTGCTTGCTGTGTGCTCCTGCTTTGCTGCTGCTAATCCTGTTTGCCTTTGGATCCTCCTAAAGACTACCGACCGACCGACTCTGGACCTTACCCGGTTTCTCAAGCTGTGACCGGATTCCGTCTGCCATCTTCGGTCAGCACTCTGCCCGGTTCTCTCTGGTTCGTAACCACTCTGGACATTCATTCCGTACGGACACTCCTGGACTTTTACCGCTTGCCCCTTGTGTCCCGGCTGCTGCGCATTTAGGCCTTCCGGGGTGATTGCCGGACAGTCCCTGTATAGGGGTTCGCTCTGGTGGTCTCCCTGGGGGAGTCCGGTGCGTGGCCCCGGGAATTCCCTTCGCTCCGTTTCGGGAAGGTATTGTGTGTATTGGTACCGCTGTGTTTTCCGTTGTGTATCTACCGTGGTTACATATTATAAAATATCTTGTACCAAGAACTCGTCTCTGATTGTCATTGCCCTACGCTATCGAAATCCTCAGAACATATATAAGTATTACATTATGCTCAGGCCCTAAGAGGATTTCGCTGGGGCAATGACTGAGACACGAGTAGATCAGCTCTTCTCCATGATTAACTCCCTGCAGCAGGAGATGGAGGCGGTGCAGAATAAACTTAGAGATGTGGAGGCACAGCTGGGCCATGATCACCAGAGTGGAGGCTCAGGAAGCCGTCCCCACTACGTCCGTATCAACTGCCGGTATGCCTAGGTTACCCCCATTCCGTTTCAATGGTGATCGTAGTCAGTTCCGTGGATTTGTTAACCAATGTATACTGTTTTTCGATGTACATTCTGATTATTACCGTTCTGATCGGTCAAAGGTGTTATGTATCATCATGTTATTAACCTCACGAGCACTGGCTTGGGCTAATCCCATGATAGAGAATCGGGACATCCGTTTGAATCACCTGGATGACTTTCTGAATGCAATGGCGCAAATGTTTGATGATCCGAATCGCCGTGCTACCGCTGAAGCGGCTCTCCTTTCCTTACGTCAGGGAAAGCGTTCTGTCGTTGAATACGCCACTGAGTTCAAGAGGTTAGTGGTAGACACCGATTGGGGAAACAATGCTTTATTGTCTGTTTTCAGAAAAGGTTTGTCCGGTACCATCAAGGACGAGTTAGCCCATTCCGAATCTCCAGGGGATTTTGAACTGTTTCTCCAGCACTGTGTGCGCATTGATACCCGTTTGACGGAACGTAGACAGGAAAAATGGGCAGCTGTAAACCGTGTAAACAATATTGCGTTTCCTTCCAGAGAACCCGCTCTCAGGACGCCACGGGAGGCCGAGGACGTACCTATGCAAGTGGACTCTCTGCAAAAACGAGAGACCAATGAACGTCGTGAACACCGGCTCCGTGAGCGTTTGTGTTTCTATTGCGGTCAATCGGACCATTTCTTGATCGACTGCCCGAAACGTCCAAATCGCCCAAATAAGGTATTGGCAGCCATGGCAGAGTGTGACAACACGGACGCAGAGTCCGATATCTCTGAGGCAAGTGGACACTTGGATGCGGTGTTTCCCTTGACGGTAATGTCTACCTCACCGAAGGACTCAGAGGGGAAATATACCCATTGCTCACTCCCCATTCAGATCCGTTGGGAGGGACAGCTAATTCCTACCTCTGCAATGATAGACTCTGGGGCAGGGGGAAATTTCATGGACTCTTCCTTTGCCAGGAAACACGGTATCCGGACTCAGCAAAGATCCTCACCGGTTACCATGGAGACGGTAGACGGATCTCCGTTAATCTCTGGACCAGTGGATCGGGAAACCGTACCGCTCGAATGCGTGATGAAGCCAGGTCAGCAGGGGACCCTTGTTTTCATGATAATTTCTTCTCCTCATTTTCCGATTATTTTAGGTATTCCGTGGCTACGGTCTACAAATCCCGTCATCGATTGGGAGACTAAAGAAATATCCTACCCACCACAGAGTGGTCCGACCATTTGTCCAACTGTTCCGGTTCCAGTAACATCAAATACGGAGGGCACTGTACAGGTACCTGTTTTACCCCCGGTTTACCGTGACTTCGCTGACATATGCGACAAAAGAAAAGCCGATCAGCTTCCCCCGCATAGACCGTATGATTGCCCCATAGACTTACTCCCAGGGGCGGAGATTCCGTTTGGTCATGTCTACCCGTTGGCGGCACCTGAGCTAGAAGCACTAAAAGAGTATATTGATGAAAGCCTAGCCAAGGGATTCATTCGTCCGTCTACCTCACCCGCAGGGGCACCCATCTTTTTCGTGAAAAAGAAGGAGGGGACTCTGAGACCCTGTATTGACTACCGGGAACTGAATAAGATAACCATCCGGAACCGGTATCCGTTACCGTTGATTCCTGAGCTATTGGAGAGGGTCCAACAGGCAAAGATATTCACCAAATTAGACCTCCGTGGGGCATATAATCTGCTTCGTATACGTCCCGGAGACGAGTGGAAGACCGCGTTCCGATGTCGGTACGGACATTTTGAGTACCTAGTGATGCCTTTTGGACTTTGTAACGCTCCCGCGGCATTTCAACATCTAGTTAACGATATTTTTAGGGATATCATGGACCAATTCATGGTGATCTATCTGGACGATATCCTAATCTTTTCTGATTCTTTACAGGAACACCAGGAGCACGTTAAGACCGTACTTACCCGGCTGAGGGAAAACCACCTGTACATTAAACTGGAGAAATGCGAGTTCCACTGCTCACAAATACAATTCTTAGGTTATGTCATCTCTCCTCAGGGACTGAACATGGAATCTAGCAAGATACAAGCCATTCTCGACTGGCCGGAACCGGGAAACATCAAAGAGGTACAACGCTTTGTCGGTTTTGCCAACTTTTACCGACGCTTTATCCGTAACTTTTCAGAGATTGTTCGTCCCATCACTCTGTTAACCAAAAAAGGACAGAAGTTTGTATGGTCCGCCCAGGCCCAGGAAGCATTTCATCGTCTCAAGGTATGTTTTACCTCAGCGCCAATATTAGTACATCCGAATCCCGCACTTCCCTTTATCGTGGAGGTTGACGCTTCCGACTATGCATTAGGGGCCATTCTTTCTCAAAGGACTGGGGACAAGAGTCTCTTGCATCCGTGTGCCTTCTTTTCTCGCCGGTTGTCCCCTGCAGAAAGGAACTATGACATTGCGGACAAGGAATTATTGGCGATTATTTCCGCTTTCAAGGAATGGAGACACCACTTACAGGGAGCCGCGCAGCAAGTGATAGTACTCACAGATCATCGTAATCTGGAATTTCTTAAGTCTGCCAGGTGCCTGTCTCCACGGCAAGCCCGTTGGAGCCTATTTCTTAACCAATTCAATTTTATCGTTACCTACCGTCCAGGTTCACGTAATGGGAAAGCCGATGCCTTGTCCCGAATCCACGCCGTGGACTCCGTGCCTGGAACCCCGTCTCAGACCGTGTTATCGGATGCCAATTTCGTTGGAGTAATCCAGGACCAGGACTTGTGGAAGGACATCAAGCTGGCCTATGATGGTGACGTATTTCTTGCTGCCCCCCCGAATGATGTAACTCTTGTTCTTCGGAATGGTGTGTGGTTGAGAGAGCGACGCATTTATGTCCCGGAGGCCGTAAGACTTCGGGTTCTCAAATTGGTCCATGACTCCGTGTTGGCTGGTCATAGGGGGGTACTGAAGACGCAGGAATTTCTGAGCCGTTTTTTCTGGTGGCCTACCTGTTTAAAGGATGTGAAGGACTATGTCCACTCATGTGTGGTTTGTGCCCGGTGCAAGGTCCCTCGTGTGGCTCCTACGGGACTCCTCCAACCGTTACCCGTGCCATCTCGCCCTTGGGGGTCTATCTCCATGGATTTTATTGTGGAGTTGCCAGTCTCAGGCGGGCACAATACCATTTTAGTGGTGGTGGATCGATTGACTAAAGCTGCTCACTTCATTCCGTGTACCGGTCTTCCCTCAGCCGCAGAGACAGTGGATTTGGTTATCCAGAACGTATTCCGATTGCATGGGGTACCAGACGAGATCATCTCTGACCGGGGCGTGCAGTTCACGTCTAGATTCTGGAAGGGGTTTTGTACGGCACTCCAGATTGATGTCTGTTTGTCTTCTGCATACCATCCTCAGACAAATGGGCAAACCGAACGGACAAATCAAACCCTGGAACAATACCTTCGATGTTATGTCAGCCATCTCCAAGACGATTGGTTGAAGATGCTTCCGTTGGCGGAGTTCTCATACAACAACACTCAGAGCAGCTCCACTAAGGTAACGCCCTTTTTCGCTAACCTGGGTTACCATCCGACTGTTTTGCCTAGGTCACCGGTTGCGGTTTCGGTGCCAGCGGTGGAGGACAGATTGACAGAACTACGACAAAATCTGGAGGTTCTAAAGGACACTGTGGCTACGGCCCAGGAGCGTTACAAGAGGTCGGCAGACACTACCGGAAACCGGCACCCATGTACAAGGTAGGGGACTCTGTATGGTTATCTACCAAAAACCTGAGATTGGGTGTTCCTTCGCAGAAGCTGGGACAAAAATTCATCGGTCCGTTTAAGATCGCCGGGATCGTGAGCCCTGTGGCCTGTCGGCTACGGTTACCGCACCATCTAAAGGTACACCCGGTTTTTCATGTCTCTCCTCAAACCCGTTTCCCCTAATACGTTTCATGGTCGTGTTGTGCCTCCTCCTCCGCCTGTGATGGTCGACGGCGAGGAGCAGTTCGTGGTTGAGGACATTATTGACTCCCGGCTCCATCGTCGTCGGCTTCAGTATCTGGTACGTTGGCAGGGGTACGCCCCCGAGGACGATTCCTGGGAACCGGTGGGTAACATTCGGGCACCCCGGAAGATTGCTCAGTTTCATCGACGTTTCCCGGACAAGTCAGGCCCTGATCCGTCCTGAGGCCGTCTCTGGGGGGGGGAGTAATGTCAGGTTTCCAGGTTTTCCAGTTCTCTTTTGAATGAGCTTGCCCTCGGTTAACATGGAGTTTACTGTTCTGTTGCCCTACTTCCTGTCCAGCTGCTTAAAAGGCCGCCTCTAAGCCTAGTCCAGTGCCTGAGTATACTGCTTGCTGTGTGCTCCTGCTTTGCTGCTGCTAATCCTGTTTGCCTTTGGATCTTCCTAAAGACTACCGACCGACTCTGGACCTTACCCGGTTTCTCAAGCTGTGACCGGATTCCGTCTGCCATCTTCGGTCAGCACTCTGCCCGGTTCTCTCTGGTTCGTAACCACTCTGGACATTCATTCCGTACGGACACTCCTGGACTTTTACCGCTTGCCCCTTGTGTCCCGGCTGCTGCGCATTTAGGCCTTCCGGGGTGATTGCCGGACAGTCCCTGTATAGGGGTTCGCTCTGGTGGTCTCCCTGGGGGAGTCCGGTGCGTGGCCCCGGGAATTCCCTTCGCTCCGTTTCGGGAAGGTATTGTGTGTATTGGTACCGCTGTGTTTTCCGTTGTGTATCTACCGTGGTTACATATTATAAAATATCTTGTACCAAGAACTCGTCTCTGATTGTCATTGCCCTACGCTATCGAAATCCTCAGAACATATATAAGTATTACACTGGGCTTCTACAAACTCATTTTGTACAAGCCATTTTGCTTAGTAGTATCCAGTGGCACCTGGTTTTAACCCTTTAACCCTCATACAAGAAGCTGGACTTCTCTGCCCTGCAGGGACACCTGGGTTTTGTCCATCATGGCTGGCTGCTTGCCAGTAGAAGGGAGATAATAGAATAAGAAGTGCACTGAGTCAGAATCAGAGACAACCCCTTCTCATTTCCTGTGTTTGCCCCCGTTAAACTAAAAAAGAGTATATTTACCTGCCATGCCTTCACCATTCCAGCAGTGCCGGCACTCGCGTTCCTGGGTCTCACAAGAGGTTGTAACATCACACTAGCCCATTGCTAAATCGCTGCCGTCTCCACTGTCCCCACCTTTGCATGTATATGTTATCAACAAGAAGTGAGAGCAGCAACTGGCCACTCCCTGTGGATTACTTATATGTTCGACGGTAGGGATAGTGAAGCTGACATTGATTGGTCATGGGGCTTGCGTGACCTAATAATCTTACATGAGTGCTGTAAAACAAGTGCCAACAATGCTGGAATGATGCCAGCACAGGAAGTGAGTATTTGCTTTCTTTATTTTAACTGGGACAAACACATGGACTGAGAAGGTCTTATCCTACTGGAGAACCTCTTTAAAGTGGACCTTCCACTTTCTATAAATATTTTTTTTTTAATTAGATCTAAATATTGCTGGTCTAAACCTATGATCTTCTTTGTGGGTGTCTTGTTGAGACACTCTTGTTGTTCCTTTTAGAGGAATTGTCAAGAACATAGTTGGGTCTGAGACACAATATCAATTGAAAATTAGCAAACCTGCTCTCATTGGTTTTTTTTTTACTGGCTCTTGTGATTAACCAGTAGTGGACAAACTACATGACAAGAATGTCTATCATATTACAATTAGGGATTAGCTTTTAGTTCTATACATACTGAATTCTAACATTATTTTTTTCTCAAGTTGTGAAAGTATTTAGTCTGTAAAGAAAAATTAGAGAAGAACCCAACTTTATTATCACTCTCTAACGTTCTAAATTTTGTGTAAGAAAATATTTGTTTGGCATAGAATAGCTTGACAAAAATTAGAATTAATGTGATGTCTACTATAGATCAAACTCAAGGAGGTATCTGAGTAAGGCCTCATTCACACAACAGTATTTTGGTCAGTATGTAATCAGTATTTGCCAAAACCAGGAGTGCCACCAAAACAGAGGACAAGGGTCAATCTTTCAATTTTAGTCTTCATCTCTGAGTTCCACTCCTGGCTTAGGAAACATTGATGAAACACTAATGCAAAAATACTGACGTGTGAATAAGGCCTAAATAATACTAATATTAATTCTAAATTAATTAATTAGTTAGTTAATCTATGTTCAATAATCAGTTCATCTAAGGCCTCCTTACACATCCATGCAAAAAATTAATGTTTTGCATGGTCCGTGGTTTAGGTGTGTGGTATATGTGTCCTAGTGTGTTCCTGGTGCTATTCATGTGCTATCCGTGTAACATCTGGATAGCACAAGGACAGTATGGGCTGGTATACTTACCTGTCTCCGGCTCTGCTGTCTCCAGCACTGCTATTGCTTCCGGGGTTTTCAGTCAGTGCAGTGAATATTCATTAGCATAATGAGCGGACCAGGAAGCAACAGCAGCGCTGGAGACAGGAAAGTGTATATTTTTTTTTAAGTGATGTGTTTTCTCCGGTCACACTGATGTCACATGGATCACATCAGTGTACGGTCTGTGTGACACCCGTGCTGCCGGCAGAAGCAAGCATGTCAAAGTGTGGAGCACACTGGTACATGTGGAAATGGACATCACAGGTACCTACCGGAAACACGGACATCACAGGTACCGGAAACACGGGCAAGTGAAAGGGGCCAAAAAGGTGCTGCTATTTCCAACATGGGTTAGATGATTTCCATCAGAAGTTGAATATTAGCTTTTCTATTGATTAAACACCTGTCAAGTGCCCTGCATTATGCATAGGTGACATTAGATCTCAAGTGGGCTATTGTAGATCAATATCAAAGCACATCTGCCCTGTTTCAAAGTATTGATACGTTTACGAAACTATGAGCATCAGTATGTAATTGGCTAATAGAGAATAACAACTAAGACAGCTGATTCATAATTAAGTTTAAAAGTAATAGCAGGGACTAAAACTTAACTTTTAATATTCCAGATAAAATATATCAACATTACAAAAGTGCAGTAAAATTGCCAAATGGCTATAAACTGAAGTGGTCTCACCCAGATGTTCTCCAGGGATAAAAGGACACACCGATCCAGGGTTGATCAGAGGCGGAAAAAATCAGGGTAAAGCATTGGGAGATGGTAAGATATAAACCCTGTCGTGCCCGGTGCCAATGCTTCCGCCCTGACAAGGGCAGCGCCCAAGTGAGCTGTCTGCCCCACAACCAAAGAAAAAGAAGCGTTCTCCCAACGCGTTTCCCTCTAAGTGAGAAGAGTTCTTCAGGGGAGATTAAAGAACAATTTGAACAACCTGCAGTGGCAGGGTCCAAGAAAGCTGATCAACCTGCAGTGGCAGGGATCAAAGGTACAGGCTATGTGTCCAAGTATAAAGTGGTACCACTGCAGGTTGTTCAAATTGTTCTTTCTTACCATCTCCCAATGCTTTACCCTGATTTTTTCCGCCTCTGATCAACCCTGGATCGGTGTGTCCTTTTATCCCTGGAGAACATCTGGGTGAGACCACTTCAGTTTATAGCCATTTGGCAATTTTACTGCACTTTTGTAATGTTGATATATTTTATCTGGAATATTAAAAGTTAAGTTTTAGTCCCTGCTATTACTTTTGATATATTGGACTATTGGGCAATATTCACCTGCTTGCAGGTTACTGCTGTTATTTTTTTCATAATTAAGTTTAAGCCAAGTAATATGGCTGAGGCTGGGTTCATGCAAAGTCATTCTTTTTACATTCAGAAAAAAAATGATGACTTTTCATCCATATTGTCATCCGCATACCATCTTTGTATCCATTTTTGTGTCCCAATGTCAATTTTGTCCTTCCATATGACACTCATTTTTTACATGAACAATTTATTAAATAATAAAGGGCAAATACAGGTTCTGATCTTTATAATTGTAATGTATCCATAAAAAGCCCAGGGCTAAGACATACAGATGCTAATGACACATCCACCAGTGACGTGGGGCACTCGGAATCGGGAGTTGGGAAACACTGCAGCAGGGCCCGACTCCGTGACCCTGGCGGTGTTGTTTAAATGAGGGATATTTACAGGGTGATGATGAGTCGTAATACTACCTGTGGTATTCGGCAATGTATGGCCGATGCTGCTGGACGGGACCGCTGGGGCAGATGGTGATGCAGCAATGATGGTACAGCTCCCCACAGGTGGAGCAGGGCCCAAGGGCAACCGTTATAGGGTTTTGATGGAGTAATGTTGGTGTGGCACAGGGCTGGCAGTGCAGACAATCAATCCAGTACACAGCGGGGTGCAGTCATGAAGTGTTTACCCACAGTTGGCAGTTCCAGGTTATTGCTGCCCTTGGACTGCTGAGTTCTGCGGTATCGGGATCCAGCCAATCCCCAGGTAACTTGGAGGCATTAATCTGGTGTCCCTTCCTACAGTCCCTTTCCTTGGTCATCTTCCAGTGCTGGCTTCACCCTCCTGCCCTGCATCTCACACACAGTGCCCTGAGCTGGTGTCCGTGGGCCTTGTCTGGGAGGCTCCTCTGTCCTATTCCCAATCCCTATGTGCTCTACTTTTCAGCGAATTCGTGTGTGGCTGTGGCTTCGGCACTTAAACATACCTCAGCCCCCGGGTTGCTATCTGAGCCTTGTTGTCCTCCACTACTCTGGGCCCGGTTCCCCCTTCACACTGATGCGTCGGATGTGGATACGAGCCCCATGGGTGGATCTCTCACTGCCCGTGTCTCTGGGACCCCTTCTTCCTCTCCTGCTTTCTTCTTGTCCTGAGATGAGCTCCTCTGGCTCCAGTCCTCAGAACCTCTCCTTGCCCCTTCCACTTTTTTTACACTGTTCTTCTACACCCACCCTCTACCCTAGCTCCACCCTCAGGCAGACTCAGAGGCTGTGCCCTCCCTTAGGAGAAATCTTGCTCTAACCCTGGCCCGAAATTGTGTAGCTATGGCTATGGGTGTGTGGACAACAGCCTGTGCCCCCTCCTTACCTGGAAATGGAGTACTACACCTCTAGCTGAGGTGCAGTATTTCTGTGGCGACTGGACCATCAGGGGCGCCACACTAACTCGTATGTAATCTGTTCTTTTTTACACAATCATTAACTTATAATGGACGAATCTGATCCAGAATACAGATAAATGTAATGGGTGCTTCAATTTTGCAGACGGACAACACGCAGATGTTTCATATGTTCCTCTGCGTGAACCCTAAATATGGGGTGCATGGGGGCTATAGAGAAGCTTCTGTAAATATATTTATATCTATTTAAGGAAATAGACTACGCCCTTCCATTAATAGGTAGATCTGTATACATTACCATTATTTCTGTCTTATCAAGCTTATGTGCAGCAACCTTCTTTATTACATCTTAGTAGTCTTTATGTATAAACTAGTACTTATTTTTCTGTGGAAATGGTTAAGTATTTTTCCTCATTTAAATGGTTCTTATGTTTCACCATTTTCCTGCTGCGATCTATGTTGTCTTCATTCCAGTTAGTGTGATTTGCTATTGTTTAGATTTGATGCCTATTTGTGATATTCAATACTGTGCAAATTGCTACTACTTTAAATGCCGTGCAATCAACCTCTTCAGACCAAGCTTCCCACTGTGTCCTGAGAAAGTAGAGCTCCCAGACAAGCCGCCATGCGCAAAATATATCAACTGCTTCTTACACTAAAACTTGCATCAAAACAAGTATATGTGAAATTAAAAAAGAAAATATCTAAAATGGAGTTTTACAAACTTTAGTGATTTTTCTTTTACCTTGTTGATTAACTCTTTAACACCTTCTTCCCCGGCAATTTTCCGTTTTTGTTTTTTCCTCCCCTTCTTTCATGAGCCATAACTTTTTTATTTTTTCATCAATGTAGCTTTATGTGGGCTTGTTTTTCATGACATCATTCATTTTACCATATAGTGTACTGGAAAATTTGGAAAAAATACCAAATTGCAAAAAATAGTGCAATTCAACACATTTTTTTTTGTTTACCATTTTCACTATATGGTAATACCGACCTGTCAATATGATTCAATAGGTCAATACATGTTTGTAGATGCCAAACATGTATAGTTTCACTTTTATTTAAGCAGTGAACAAAAAGATTAGCAATTTGTCATAATTGGGAAGGTGTTATTGGAGTCATACTCAACCTCCTTCTTCCTTCAAACACGGCGAGTGGAGTAGATGCCAAAAAGTTCTATTTTGGCCTCCTTCTCCCGGATCTTCCAGACAGGGCCGGCCTTAGGCTAAATGGTGCCCTGTGCCAAATTACCCTCTGGTGCCCCCAGACCATGTCACAGGCGACCTGCAGCCAATCAGCAGCTGGTTTACTCTCTCATCCTTTAGATAAAACTGACATCCAGAGGAAGTCATAAAACAGCAGCAGCTCTCATTTTTTCTGGATTACAGTTTTGAAAGAGGGATAGGGAATCAGCCGCTGATTGGCTGCAGATCACAAGACCCCGGTGCCCGGTTGTATTGCTTTTTGCTGCGTTTGTTTTTTTCATTTACTCTAAAATGACAAAAAAAAGCCTCACCCTAAGCATAATGCAATTTAGTTATTTAAAATAAAATAAAAATAATTTGCAAAAAACATCCTGAAAGTCTATATGTATGCGCCGTTGTTACTGGCTTCATTTCTGGTGTCTATGCAATGACGGTATTCTGTGTCCTTTAAGTATATAGAGCGAGTGGCTTTTTCCAATTTTAGACTCCCCACGAATGAGAAGGTTACTTCTTTTAGCCATTTCATGGCTTTTGAAGCCTACAGCAGCTAAAATAATTAACCAAAGACGGAACATGTGCACCACAAAATCATTTTGAAATTGCTGTGCATCATGTCCCTTTGCTATGGTGTATTTGCAGCGCTTTGTAAGGCAGGTACTCCATGTTGCTCACACGCTTTATCTGTTGCGCACAGAAACATGTCCGCTTTTTTCCGGCATCACTGATGTCCCACACACCACACTATGGTGTGATCCATGAAACACGTACCAGAAAAACACGGACATTGAAAATAAAGTGATTTTTACATTCAACTTCTCCAGCTGTCTACGGCCTCTGCTGGCTGCTGCTTCCTGCCCGGCTAATTACTGTCATGCATATTCATTTATGCATGGCACAGCCGACCCGGAAGTACTTGCAGAGGGGAGACACAGTGGCGGTCAGATGCAGCAGAGCCGGAGAGTTCAGCACCACGAACAGCAGGAGCGGGGGCAGGTGAGTTTATCTCCATGTGCTATCATGTATCACAGATCACGGATTGCACATTGACAACCCACGTGTGCTGTGAATCACGGCACACAGAGGGACACCTGCGCTTTTAACACATCAGTGAAAAACGTCTTTGTTTTTCACCGACATGCAAAACAGGCCTAAAATCTTAAATCTTAGAATATGTCAGAACGGATGCAGTCAGTAATCTCTGGTGAGGTAACAGAAGCTGCTGACAGATTCTCTTTGTTGGTGCTGTTACATTGATACCAGATTTATATTGTTCAGCTTCTATCACACAGTGAAAATGCTTTTTTTATAAAAAAAAAAAGTTTTTTCGTCGCCATATTGTGAGAACTGTAACTTTTTTCTTTTTGGAGTGAACAGGGCTGTGTGGAAGTTTATTTTTTGCGCAATAAGCTGAAGGATTTTTGGTACTATTATGGGGTACATAACATTTCTTGATTGCTATTTATTCAGATTTTTGAGGGAAAACCAGCGATTCGCTTATTCTTTTAAATTTTTTTGCTCAGTTCACCATGCAATAAAAGTGATGACTGATTTATTCTACGGATAAGAACGATTACACTATACCAGATTTATATAATTTTTTATACTTTGCGACGTTTGCACACTAAAAGCAAAATTTTACAAAAATGTATTTCTTTTTGCATCGCCATATTCTGAGAGCTGTAACTTTTTTAATTTATTTTTTGTTCAAAAGAGATTTTAGGGCTTATTCCTTCACATATGACTTTTGTTGGCTTTTTATTTAACTTTTGTGCTTTCAGTAAGACTAAAAAACATTTTTGAAGTGATTTTTTCCAATTTTTTTTTTTTTTAATTTACGGTGTTTGTGTAACAGCATTATAATTTCTTTATAATAACCTACACCTTAGGTTAGATATTTACTAAAAGAACAGCTCCTTTAAAAGGGCTGTCCACTAAATTTGACAACCATTCCATTTGTTGAAGCATAACAACATACACCCTTTGTAATAAAATGATGCCCCACTTCAATCCATAAAAGGGATGTCAACAACCCCTTCTCATTCCCCTTGTTTGCCCCAGAAAAATAAATAAAGCTATACTCCCCTCCGGTACGGCTTCGGTTCCACCAATGTCTAAAGCTGCGTTCCATGAGGCCCCTTGACCAAACAGCGCTCAGTGTCTCTCTCTCCGCCTTCAGACATTTGAGCAGGATGTGAGTGCTACACTGAATTTCTGTCGAAATGTCCAAAGGTGGGCATAAGAAAGCCAGCGCTGATTGCTTTTGGGGCTCGTGTGTCATAACAATGTCACAGATGTCCCTGCAACGCAGTTTTAGACATCGCTGGAACCGAGACTGCACCGGAGGGGCGTCGTATAGCTTTCTTTATTTTTCTGTGGCAAACAAGGGGAATGAGAAGGGGTTGTCCAAGTAGTGGACTTCCCTTTTATGGACTGGAGTGGAGCATCATTTTATTACAAAGGGTGTATGTGGTTATGCTTCAAGGAGGTGCCATTTTACAGTAATGGTGCATATTAATATACTACTATGTAAGGACACACACACACACACACACACACACACACACCTTGCATCTCCAGGAACACAATCACATATCCTTGATGGTAACAATAGCACATACCATATTTTTTCTTTTATAAGATGCACTGGATTATAAGACCCACCCCAAATTTAGAGATAAAAAAAGGTAAAAAAATGGGGTCCGTCTTATACTCCATTGTTGTCTTACTGGAGAGGGAGCAGAGTCACAGGAGGCAGGCACTGCGGTGGGAATGGTGTGGGCTGTGCTGGCAGCGGAAGCTGTGCTGGCTGTGTGGAGCAGGCTGGTGCGGCGGGTGTCCCAGATGCTCTGTCAGCGGTGCGGGCTTCAAAGAAATAGCCTCCGGAGCAGATTGAGCTCTCAGTTCAATGACAAGATGGTGGGCTCCATCTGCACATGCGCCGGCCCGGACGCCATCATTTGAACCCAGAGCATTTGGGACATCAGCCACACCGCCCTGCTCCACACAACCACCGCTGCCCGCACAGACAGATATCCAGTCGGCCGTCCGCACAGAGAAGCAGGCAGCCGGCCGGCCGCCCGCACAGAGAGGCAGGCAGCCAGCCGGCCGCCCGCACAGAGAGGCAGGCAGCCGGCTGGCCGCTCGCACAGAGAGGCAGGCAGCCGGCCGGCCGCCCGCACAGAGAAGCAGCCAGCGCCCGCACAGAGAGGCAGCCGGCCAACCGCACAGAGAGACAGGTAGCCGGCAGGCCGCCCGCAAAGAGAGGCAGGCACCCGACCGCCCGCACAGAGGCTTGCACCCGGCCGTCCGCCCGCACCGAGGGTAGCACCCGGCCGTCCGCACAGAGAGGCAGGAAATTAACTTCTTACCTCTCTGCGGCGCCCCCCCTGAAGCATGGCCGTCGGCGCCCTGTGCGGCCGCACAAGTCGCCCATGCCTAAAGCCGGCCATGCTTCCAGATGATCATTGGCGAACTTCAAATGAGCCTGGACATATGCTGGCGTGTGCATGGGGACCTTGCATGCCCTGCAGGATTTTAATCCATTATGGCATAGTGTGTTACTAATGGTAATCTTTGAGACTGTAATCCCAGCTTTCTTCAGGTCATTGACCAGGTCATCCCATGTAGTTCCGGGCTGATTCCTGACCTTTCCCAGAATTATCCTTACCCCACTAGGTGTGATCTTGCATGGAGACCCAGACTGAATAAGATTGACAGTCATCTTATGTTTCTTCCATTTTATAATAATTGTGGCCTTTTCACCCAGCTGCTTGCCTTTTGTCCTCTAGCCCATCCCAGCCTTCTACAAGTCTACAATTTTGTCCTGGTGTCCTTAGGCAGCTCTTCGGACTTGGCCATGGTGGAGAGGTTGGAGTATGATTGATTGAGTATGGCAAAAACCCAAAATGTTATAAAGAAAAAAGGTTAACATTAATAGGGGTGCCCAAACTTTACCATATGACTGTAAATCTAGCCATGCATCTTTTATTAGCCAGGTTACTATTCTGAAACCTAAATTACCCAAAGGACCCCTTTTGATAAATTTTCCGCTCTCAAGCACCATGCAAGAGCCTCGGTCGTGACTGAAGATAGATTTAATCTTCCTTCTAAACACCCTGTTAGCCTCTTTTTGCTTGATAACATCTCCTGCTGCAATCGCCTGGTGTGGAACTGAGCACACGGAACTGCTGGGATGCACAAAGTCAGCCAATATTGACATTACTTTCTTGAGTGACATAGAAGGATTGCTTAAGGTTTCTGATACTAGGTGTACAATCTTACATTTTTTTTCCTCCTGCAGGTAACACCTCTGCTTTAATGAATCGAAGAGGATACCTAAAATGGACTGGATTCTCAAGGGCACTATCTTTGTCTTCTTTAGATTAAGAAGCTAGCCTAATTTCTCTAGAGTGGTCCTTACCTTTGCCAACCATGAGTTGCACTGCTCCCCTGATTACCTATCACCAAGAAATTGTCCAGGTATGAGATTGAGATTATTTGAGTATCCTGTTTTTGAAGATGCGCCGTTATCGCCTCAACAATCTTCATGAAATCTCTTGAGTCCACATACAGACTGAAGGGCAGTGCCCGAAACTGGAAATGCCTGACCTTGTTGTTTATATGCAAGGCCACTGTCAGATATTTCGTATGTATTGGGAGATGGTAATAAGTGTCCTTCAGATCGAACACACTCATATAACCGTCTGGAAATAGATAGTTTTATAGCTCATATTATTGACTCCTTTTGAAGGGCTGATATATCAATAACGTGTTCAGTCTCTGTAAATTTATGATGGTCCTGAAGGAGCCATCTTGCTTTCTTATCAAGAAAAGGGGGGAATAGAATACCCTGCCTTCATTTTTCACTGGAACTTATTATGAGCACCTGTTTCCATAATAAATCCAAGACTTCTGCCTCTAAGGCTGCCTGCAATTCCAAAGATCTTCTGTGGTGAGCTAAAAGACAGGACTGAGGGGGAGATATTCGAAATTCCAGCTTCAGGCCTAACTCCACTATATCCAGGATCCAAGTTCTGGATGAGATTTTTGCCCAGTCAAGGAAGAAGAGGGAGAATCTTCCTCCTACCCGGGAAACAGCATCACTGGGTTGACTTCTTCCCTCCTGAAGAGGGACCACAAAAAACTAAACCTATGTTCTTGCTTCTCTTCTAATCTCACCTCTCCTTATCTTTGGGAAGTCTCTTTCGGCTGTGTCTCCTCTTCCAAAAGGATCGCCTATATTCCGGGAAGGACAGATTAAGAAAACCCTTCTTTTTATCAACTGCCTTGCTCAGAATGTCATCCAGAATGTGACCAAATAAGTACTCACCGTCATATGGGATGACTTGGCTTTAGATTGAATGTCCTCATTGCAACACTTGAGCCACAGTGCCATGTGGGCTGCATTAGACAAGGCTGCTGATCTGGCTTCCAATTTAACAGAATCTGTTGAGGCATCAACCAAAAAAGCTACCCCCCCCCCTCACAGAAGTGGGAGTGGGTCAAGGATCTTATCCCTCTCCAGTTTGTCTATCCAGATGATCATGGAGCTAGCCATGCAGGTTGCAAAGATAGCCAGCTTCAGGGCCCCAGCTGTGGACTTCCTGGTACGCTTAAGGTATCCATCTGCTTTCCTATCTAAGGGATCCTTCAGGATTTGCATATCTTCAAAGGGCAGTGATGATTTCTTAGAGGACTTAGTCACAACCACTTCTTTTACCTCAAAGGGGAATGTTCTCTTCAATGAAGAGGGCAATAAACCGCTCTCTGGCATACCCCACTCTTTCTTAATGAGAACCTGTATGTTATCGTTGATAGGGAAGGTACAACGTTTTCCCTCTGCTCCCAGGGCATGTGTCGTCATCTCCTGAAGCTCGCAACATACTTGTGATGTATAAGTGATGGACAGTGCATGATATCACTACTATGTGCCCCCAGTCAGAGGCACACTGAAGTCGGCTCTTGGGCTCTGATTTCCTGGCAACTTTAATTGCTGTGCAAGGACCTGCCGGGTACCTGCAAAGCAGTACACTTCAGCTACATGTGCCTCTGAGGACACACATTCAGCTGAAATATGTGCTGGCACCAGCGGGCCCCTTCCACCTCGAGACCTGCTCGCGATTGCAATCTCTGTGATCTCAATGGTTACACCCCTGATCAGTGGCATGCTGCTTATACCAGCTGAAATTTAGGAATAAGAATTCTTGTAAACGCTTATGTGCAGATTGTCATAGATAAGCAGAGGATCTGCTAATCTTCCCTGGCTGCTTTCCTTTTTTCTTTTCAACAGTGTGCTTCTGGGTCCATTCATTCAGGAACATTATTAAATAGTCTACTCTGTGTGTATAAGCCTATACCACAGAGATTTTATGCAAGTATTTCAGGATTAGATTCTCAATTTAGTTCTAACCTATGACTATCATTATTATTCAATTTGAGTTCGCAACATATATCAACTGTTCGTTCTCTGTATCAATGCATTCATTGTGCAACTGTGTTCCTTAGAGGTATGACTGCCTCAAAATGGAAGAAAAATACTGCCACATATTGTAGTAAGAACTATTTTTCCATAAAATGTGCTGGTGAACAGAAAATATACACATTTCCTGGTACTGCATATAGATGCAAAAAAGACATGGGGAATGTGTGGTTGAGGAAAACATCTCGTTAGCAATGTCGTTGCGTGTAAAGTGGCCTTTAAGGTTATTGTAGACAGTAATCTATATATTTATGCGATTATGTTTCAGGACGACGCTGCATGTGGCAGGAGCAGTGCCATAATCTAATAAAATCCTAGATTTTTTTGGTCCAAAAGAGCAGGTTACTGTAGCAGCACAGAGTATTTCAGGATGTGCTGGTTTTGATAAGAGGGTAACTGCATAACCAGCAGTTTCCTTTAATATTTCTGTTTATCTTACACATTACATTATGTTATACTTTGAGGTGGCAGTGGCATTGTTTTTGCCTCAATTAAAAACAAAAATAAAAAATGTACATTTATGTGACCTGCAATTTATATATTTAAATTAGAAGGCAAAAGGCCACATAATAAGAGTAGGAAAAGGACAACATGATACACCTTCCTACATGGCACACTCAAAGCATATAAAGACAAGGAGAACAAACAGAGTGTATTGCTCAAATAACAGAATTTATTGAGGCACAGGACTGGCACAATGAAGGATGAGCGGCAACATCAAAGGCATGTATGTGACAACAAGTTTAGTAAATATGTCCACAGCAGGACAAACGGACAAGGGGGGAAACCTGGTTGATCTGGGTAGAACACAAGATGGAAAGTTATCATGCGTAGTGGGCACGGCCTCGTCTAGCAGCTCCTCAAGATCCCGTATAGCCTGCTGTTCATGAGGGTCCAATGGTTCTCCAGAAAGGTTACGTTTATTATGAAGTTTACTTAAAACAACCTTCCGGGCAAAAAGGTATAAATCCTTCACTGCTGTAAAGCAGTGAAAGGAATTGGTAGGTGAAAAGGATAATCCTTTAGACAGAACATTAATCTGAGAGGTGGAGAGGGTGTGGTTAGACAGATTTATTACCTGTAATGCTTTACGCTTGCTCGTATTGGGTTGTTGCTGTTTAGACTTAAGCCTTGTCAAGATGCCACTGGATTGACCAATCTCCATATCTGATTCATCAGTATCACTGGGAACCATATTAAGTCGTCCAGCTGAGCCAGCACCCCGTATCCTGGAAAGTGAACGTGATCTAGATCGACGTCCTACAACATTTGATCGCCATCTGTAGACGCGGTCTTGATGGGAGTCGTTTTGATCCCGTTGGAATTTTTTAATTTTTAAGGTTTTAATTTCTTTTTCCAGGCGTACGAGGTCAGACTCGTTCTGACTAGTAAACTTGGCCAAGGCTTCAACCGACATGCTCTCTTTGATTACGGTCAAGAGTTTCTCCATCTCCCCCTCCATCTCCGAGATCGAGGCACTGTCCAATTCACTCAGAAGGCTGAGAAATCCCCTTGAACAGGCATTAGAAAGCTCCTCCCAGCGAGATTTAATAGAATCATTATCCACCTGAAAAGATGGAAATATTTGGACCCTTAGGCCCCTTGGTATGAGCCCCCTCTGTATGTATTTATCCAGAAACGCCCGGTTCCACCAAACCTTGGTACGTCTGTGGAGCAAATTTCTATAGCTTTGCACATTTTCGGACAACGCACAGTCTCCCTCCATCTCTGCTGCAGCGCCGCCAACCTCAGCGAGTGCCTTGTCCAGCTCTCTTAACCATGATTCATCATGGGAGCGGAAATCCATAATGGAAGTAGAATGAGCTGTGGGAACCACAGAAAAATACTTATGTTTCATCTTTTGCAATTGCTACGTGATAATTCATCATGGGTGTTGTGTTGATGGCTTTGGCTATGCCTGATGCATGATTAATGGGGGGCACTTATTTCGTGCTTATATTATTACCTCCACTTATCATTGCATCTGGCTGTTACTGCATATGTATATTGGCTATATATATACAATTTTGTTGCCATCTCCACAGCAATTCATGTTTATTTTATCATCCCACGGTGGCTCATTGATACCATATCGTATGTTATAATATCATTCATACACTTTTTTGTCAAATACATGCCTTTGATGTTGCCGCTCATCCTTCATTGTGCCAGTCCTGTGCCTCAATAAATTCTGTTATTTGTGCAATACACTCTGTTTGTTCTCCTTGTCTTTATATATTTAAATGTTTTTGTTATTGTTCGCTGTTACACTCAGGGCCGGATTATAGGCGGGGAAGGCGGGGCTTCAGCCCCGGGGCCCCCACCAAAAGAGCTTCTAAGGGGGCCCCCACCACCAGGGCAATACTTGCCAATAGGCACCGGTCAGCATATTTTTTTCTTCTTCACACCCTCTCCCCCTCCGTAAAAACAGTCTAATAAATCAGCTGTGTTTTCGGAGGGGGGGGAGCACACCGCTATTTATTTGTATTTGCGTCTTTAAGACGCAAAAACAAACTGCGGGCACAGGACGCTGATTAACCCCGGAAGTACCAGCACTTGCACTTCCGGGGTCAGAGGTGTGCAGTGAGCGACCTGTTATGTGCTGTGGCCGTCATGGGCGTACCCAGCAGGGGCACGGTGTAGTGGGCCGCTGTATCTGCTGTCCCCACTGCGCTCCTCCGCATTGTGTACATGCCAGGCACACTAGCAGGAGGCAGCGCGCTGTGCTGTGTGGGCTCTGCTGTGTGCTGTGTGCCCGGCATGCACCCAGTGTAGAGGAGCGCAGCAGAGCTGGTGACCGCCGCAGCTTCCTCCTTCAGTTCCAATTCAAATGTATTTGCGTCTTTTAGACGTAAATACATTTGAACAGCACGCCGGGACTGGGCCCCACCCCCGACATGCAGCAACGTGATGAGATCAGCACCTTGCTGATGCTGACGTCATCACAGTGCTGCGGGCGCGCGCCACACTGGGGACATCAGGAAGCGAGCGCTCCATGAAGGAGCTGAAGAGACAGGTTAAATTAATGGGGATGAGTGGGGAGGGGCTGAGGACACATAACGGGGAACATTTGTGAAGGAACACAGCTCTGTGACAGGCAGAGGAGGAGCACTGTATTCCGGGGGAGGGCAGGAGTGTGTAGTGATGGGGCAGTGTAACTTGTGTGTGTAGGGGGTGATGAGGGTTGCATTGCATTGTGTGTGGGGGGAGGGGCAATGGAGGGTGCATTGTATTGTGTGTGGGGGGAGGGGTAATGGAAGGTGCATTGTATTGTGTGTGGGGGGAGGGGTAATGGAGGGTGCATTGTATTGAGTGTGTGTGGGGGGAGGGGTAATGGAGGGTGCATTGTATTGTGTGTGTGTGGGTGGAGGGGTAATGGAGGGTGCATTGTATTGTGTGTGTGTGTGGGGAGGGGTAATGGAGGGTGCATTGTATTGTGTGTGTGTGTGGGGAGGGGTAATGGAGGGTGCATTGTATTGTGTGTGTGTGTGTGTGTGGGGGGAGGGGTAATGGAGGGTGCATTGTATTGTGTGTGTGTGTGTGTGTGTGTGTGGGGAGGGGTAATGGAGGGTGCATTGTATTGTGTGTGTGTGGGGAGGGGTAATGGAGGGTGCATTGTATTGTGTTTGTGTGTGGGGAGGGGTAATGGAGGGTGCATTGTATTGTGTGTGTGGGGAGGGGTAATGGAGGGTGCATTGTATTGTGTGTGGGGAGGGGTAATGGAGGGTGCATTGTATTGTGTGTGGGGAGGGGTAATGGAGGGTGCATTGTATTGTGTGTGGGGGGAAGGGTAATGGGGGTGCATTGTATTGTGTGTGTGTGGGGATGGGTAATGGAGGGTGCATTGTATTGTGTGTGGGGAGGGGTAATGGAGGGTGCATTATATTGTGTGTGTGGGGGGAGGGGTAATGGAGGGTGCATTGTATTGTGTGTGTGGGGAGGGGTAATGGAGGGTGCATTGTATTGTGTGTGTGGGGAGGGGTAATGGGGGGTGCATTGTATTGTGGGTGGGGGGAAGGGTAATGGGGGTGCATTGTATTATGTGTGGGGGGAGGGGTAATGGGGGGGGAATTGTATTGTGCGTGGGGGGAGGGGTAATGGGGGTGCATTGTGTGTGTGTGTGGGGAGGGGTAATGGAGGTTGCATTGTGTGTGTGTGGGGGGAGGGGTAATGGAGGGTGGATTGTATTGTGTGTGTGTGTGTGTGTGTGGGGGGGAGGGGTAATGGAGGGTGCATTGTATTGTGTGTGGAGGGAGGGGTAATGGAGGGTGCATTGTATTGTGTGTGTGTGGGGAGGGGTAATGGAGGGTGCATTGTATTGTGTGTGTGTGTGTGGGGAGGGGTATTGGAGGGTGCATTGTATTGTGTGTGTGTGGGGGGAGGGGTAATGGAGGGTGCATTGTATTGTGTGTGTGTGTGTGTGTGGGGAGGGGTAATGGAGGGTGCATTGTATTGTGTGTGTGTGTGTGGGGGGAGGGGTAATGGAGGGTGCATTGTATTGTGTATGTGTGTGGGGAGGGGTAATGGAGGGTGCATTGTATTGTGTGTGGGGAGGGGTAATGGATGGTGCATTGTATTGTGTGTGTGGGGAGGGGTAATGGAAGGTGCATTGTATTGTGTGTGGGGGGAAGGGTAATGGGGGTGGATTGTATTGTATGTGTGTGTGGGGAGGGGTATTGGAGGGTGCATTGTATTGTGTGTGTGTGTGTGTGGGGAGGGGTAATGGAGGGTGCATTGTATTGTGTGTGTGGGGGAAGGTTAATAGGGGGTGCATTGTATTGTGTGTGGGGGAAGGGTAATGGGGGTGCATTGTATTGTGTGTGGGGGGAAGGGTAGTGGGGGTGCAATGTATTGTGTGGGGGGAGGGGTAATGTGGGGTGCATTGTATTGTGTGTGTGGGGGGAGGGGTAATGGGGGGTGCATTGTATTGTGTGTGTGTGGGGAGGGGTAATGGAGGGTGCATTGTATTGTGTGTGTGTGGGGAGGGGTAATGGAGGGTGCATTGTATTGTGTTTGTGTGTGGGGAGGGGTAATGGAGGGTGCATTGTATTGTGTGTGTGGGGAGGGGTAATGGAGGGTGCATTGTATTGTGTGTGGGGAGGGGTAATGGAGGGTGCATTGTATTGTGTGTGGGGAGGGGTAATGGAGGGTGCATTGTATTGTGTGTGGGGGGAAGGGTAATGGGGGTGCATTGTATTGTGTGTGTGTGGGGATGGGTAATGGAGGGTGCATTGTATTGTGTGTGGGGAGGGGTAATGGAGGGTGCATTATATTGTGTGTGTGGGGGGAGGGGTAATGGAGGGTGCATTGTATTGTGTGTGTGGGGAGGGGTAATGGAGGGTGCATTGTATTGTGTGTGTGGGGAGGGGTAATGGGGGGTGCATTGTATTGTGGGTGGGGGGAAGGGTAATGGGGGTGCATTGTATTATGTGTGGGGGGAAGGGTAATGGGGGTGCATTGTATTATGTGTGGGGGGAGGGGTAATGGGGGGGGAATTGTATTGTGTGTGGGGGGAGGGGTAATGGGGGTGCATTGTGTGTGTGTGTGGGGAGGGGTAATGGAGGTTGCATTGTGTGTGTGTGGGGGGAGGGGTAATGGAGGGTGGATTGTATTGTGTGTGTGTGTGGAGGGGAGGGGTAATGGAGGGTGCATTGTATTGTGTGTGGAGGGAGGGGTAATGGAGGGTGCATTGTATTGTGTGTGTGTGGGGAGGGGTAATGGAGGGTGCATTGTATTGTGTGTGTGTGTGTGGGGAGGGGTATTGGAGGGTGCATTGTATTGTGTGTGTGTGTGGGGAGGGGTAATGGAGGGTGCATTGTATTGTGTGTGTGTGTGTGTGGGGAGGGGTAATGGAGGGTGCATTGTATTGTGTGTGTGTGTGTGTGGGGAGGGGTAATGGAGGGTGCATTGTATTGTGTATGTGTGTGGGGAGGGGTAATGGAGGGTGCATTGTATTGTGTGTGGGGAGGGGTAATGGATGGTGCATTGTATTGTGTGTGTGGGGAGGGGTAATGGAAGGTGCATTGTATTGTGTGTGGGGGGAAGGGTAATGGGGGTGGATTGTATTGTATGTGTGTGTGGGGAGGGGTATTGGAGGGTGCATTGTATTGTGTGTGTGTGTGTGTGGGGAGGGGTAATGGAGGGTGCATTGTATTGTGTGTGTGGGGGAAGGTTAATGGGGGGTGCATTGTATTGTGTGTGGGGGAAGGGTAATGGGGGTGCATTGTATTGTGTGTGGGGGGAAGGGTAGTGGGGGTGCAATGTATTGTGTGGGGGGAGGGGTAATGTGGGGTGCATTGTATTGTGTGTGTGGGGGGAGGGGTAATGGGGGGTGCATTGTATTGTGTGTGGGGGAAGGGGTAATGGGGGGTGCATTGTGTGTGTGTGTGGGGAGGTGTAATGGGGGGTGCATTGTAGTGTGTGTCTGTGTGTGTGTGTGTGTGTAGTAATGGGGGGTGCATTGTATTTGTGTGTAAGAAGCAGTACTGTGTGTGTGTGTATATATATGAATTAGAGAAGTCTGTGCGGCCCCCCCAGAACTATATGGGTCCCCCAGAGCGCTATGTCACCCATCCCAGTAATGAGTACACCACCAGAGCTGTTTGCCACTCCAATAACGTCTATGCCCCCTGCCCCTCCTGTAATGTATATATTGTAGCCCCCAGCCCCTCCTGTGATGTATATACAGTGTGCAGTCATGTCTGTTAGTGACAGCCATCGTGATACACAGCCACATGTCCTGAAGGAGCTTCGCGGAAACAAGCGGGAGAGGTGAGTGAGGCTGCTGGCGACTTCCCCATATTAATACCCGTAAGGGCACGTAACTGCTGAATATTTTGCAGCGATTTGACAGCACATGTGCGCGTCAAATCGCTGCAGAAACACTGCATAATGGATGCAGTTTTTCTGTACAAAAAAAGCCGATTTCATGCACTATGGCTGCTGCCCCCACCATAGACAGAGTGGGAGCTGCTTCCATAGCGCACGGAATAATTGACATAATCATTTTATGAACGCACAGATTTGGGTCAACATTTTAGCACCCAAATTGCTGCGTTCAAAAAGCAACGTGCGCACGTATCATGCACAATCTTCATAGATTGTGCAGGGGACGCAGGACGCATGCATTTACACTGCAGTGCTATACGCAGTGTAAATGCATGGAATTATGCAACGTGCGCACGAGCCCTAATGCGTCTGTGTCTGCATGTATGTCAGTGTATATGACTGTGCATATATTTGTCTGTTTATATGTATTTTTCTGAATTTGTCTTTAACCCCTTAGTGACGGAGCTAATTTTCATCTTAATGACCAGACCAAATTTTGCAATTCTGACCAGTGTCACTTCATGAGGTTATAACTCTGGAACGCTTCAACGGATCCTGGTGATTTTGAGATTGTTTTTTCGTCACATATTGGACTTCATGTTAGTACCAAATTTAGGACAATATTTTTTGCGTTTATTTATGAAAAAAATTGAATTTTGGCAAAAATTTTGAAAATTTAGCAATTTTCAACTTTTTAATTTTTATACCGTTAAACCAGAGATTTCTGTGACACAAAATAGTTAATAAATAACATTTCCCACATGTCTACTTTACATCAGCACAATTTTGGAAACAAAATTTTTTTTTGTTAGGAAGTTAGAGGGGTTCAAAGTTTATCAGCGATTTCTCATTTTTACATCAAAATTTACAAAACCATTTTTTTAGGGACCACATCATATTTGAAGTGACTTTGAGAGGCCTAGATGATAAAAAATACCCAAAAGTGACACCATTCTAAAAACTGCACCCCCCAAAGTACTCAAAACCACATTCAAGAAGTTTATTAACCCTTCAGGTGCTTCACATGAACAAAAGCAATGTGGAATGAAAAAAAGCAAAAATTAAATTTTACCTAAAAATGTTGCTCTAACCCAAATTTATTCACTTTTAGAAGAAATAACACAACAAAATGGACCCCAAACTTGTTCCCCACTTTCTTATGAGCGCGCCGATACCTTACATGTGGTCAGAAACCTCTGTTTGGACAAATTGGAGGGCTCGGAACAGAAGGAGCAATATTTGAATTTTGGAAAGCAAATTTGGCTGAAATAGATTGCGGGCACCATGTTGCATTTACAGGTCCGCTAAGGTACCTAAACAGAAGAAACCCCTCACAAGTGACACCATTTTGGAAACTAGACCCCTCAAGGCTTCTATCTAGGGGTATAGTGAGCATTTTAGATCCACAGGTACTTCACAGATTTTGTTAACGTTACGTTGTCATATTGAAAATTTTAATAAATTTTCTCAAAAATGTTGCTTTAGCATCAATTTTCTCACTTTTTCAAGAGGTAATTCCAAAAATTTGACCTCATGGTTTGTTAACCACTTTTTTATGAGCGCGGTGATACCTCACATGTGGTCTGAAACCTTTGTTTGGAGAAATGGGAGGGCTTGGAACGAAAGGAGCAATATTTGAATTTTGGAAAGGAAATTTGGCTGAAAAAGATTGCGGGCACCATCTCGCATTTGGAGGACCCCTAAGGTACCTAAACAGCAGAAACCCCGCACAAGTGACCCCATTTTGGAAACTAGGCCCCTCAAGGAATTTATCTAGATGTTTGGTGAGTACCCTGAACCCCCAGGTGCTTCACAGAATTTTATAACGTTGAGCCATGAAAATAAAAAAATAAAATTTTACCACAAAATTGTTATTTCAACCAGGTAGCTTTTTTTTTCACAAGGGTAACAGGAAAAAAATCACCATGAAATTTATTGTGGAATTTCACCTGAGTTTGGCGATACCTTATATGTGGTGGAAATCAACTGTTTGGGCGCATGACAGGGCTTGGAAAGGAAGGAGTGCCATTTGACTGCAAAATTGGCTGGAATCAATAGTGTACGCTATGTTGCATTAGGAGAGCCCCTGAGGTGCCTAAACAGTGGAGGTCCCCCACAAGTGGCCCCATTTTGGAAAATAGACCCCTGAAGGAATTTATCTAGATGTTTTGTGAGTACCCTGAACCCTCAGGTGCTTCACAGAAGTTTATAATGTTGAGCTGTGAAAATAAAATAATACATTTTTACCACAAAAATGTTACTTCAACCAGGTAGCTTTTTTTTTTTCAAGTGTAAAAGGAAAAAATTCAGCATAAAATTTATTGTGCAATTTCTCCTGAGTATGCTGATACCTTATGTGTGATGAAAATCAACTGTTTGGGTGCACAGCAGGGCTCGGGAGGGAAGGAGCGCCATTTGACTGCACAATTGGCTGGAATCATTAGCGGACGCTATGTTGCATTTGGAGAGCCCCTAAGGTGCCTAAACAGTGGAGGTTTCCCACAAGTGACCCCATTCTGGAAACAAGACACCTCAAGGCTTTTATCTAGGTGTATAGTGAGCAGTTTGAATCCAAGAGTACTTCCCAGAATTTGATAAGCTTAGGTTGCCATATTGAAAATTTTCATTTTTTTCACAAAAATGTTGCTTTAGCATCATATTTGTTACTTTTTCAAGAGGCAACAACAAACCGTGGACCCCACAGCTTGTTATCCAATGTCTTATGAGCACAGGGATACCCCACATGTGGCCAAAAACCTCTGTTTGGATAAATGGGAGGGCTTGGAATGGAAGGAGCACCATTTGAATTCTGGAAAAGTTGAAATAAATTGCGGGCACCATGTCACATTAGCAGGGCCCCTTGGGTACCTATACAGCAGAAACCCCCCACAAGTGACCCCATTTTGGAAACTGGATTTTATTCAGGAGTATAGTAAGCATTTTGAATCCACAGGTACTTCACAAAAATGTTGCTGTAGCAACAAATTTCTCACTGTTAGGCTATGTGGCCATGATCCAGCGACACGGCGTCTAGTACACAGTGTCAGCCTTCCTGCAGAGATGTGAGTGTTGTCCACGGGAGAACGCAGCTGCCCATGCCCACGATTTGGGTTCAGGCTGCTGTGGACTTTAGCTCTATTCAACCTGCAGAGAACACTCTTGTCTCTGCAGCATAAATTGACATGCTGAGGCTCAGGAAGCTGCGCCACAGGTCGGTTTATGCTGCGGAGAAAAGAAGCCCAGTGGGCATGAGATTTCTAAAAATCCTTCCACTGTGTTTCTACTGCACAATGCAGCGCTATGGATGCAGGGAAAACACTCTGCGCCCATAACGCTGCAAACCCTGATTGTGGGCACATAGCCTAAAATGCTACAATGGATGAATGGATAGATGTCAAACATATATAACGTCCCACCCCCCTGCATATTCTAAGCTGGCGCCCTTTAGTGCCTTTCATGTGGCACTAAAGGGTGCCTAGCCTTGTATTTAGCCCCCCAAAAAATTAATAATTAAAATAAACGACGTGGGGTCCCCCCTATTTTTGATAGCCAGCTAGGGTAAAGCAGACAGCTGTAGCCTGCAAACCACAGCTGACAGCTTCACCTTAGCTGGTGATCAATTTGGAGGGCTCCCCAGGTGTTTTTTTTTTTTAAAAAAAAACAAAAAAAACAAAAACGTGGGGTCCCCCCCAAATTAGATCACCAGCCAAGGTGAAGCGGACAGCTGGGGTCTGGTATTCTCAGGGTGGGAAGAGCCATGGTTATTGGACTCTTCCCAGCCTAAAAATAGCAGGCCGCAGCCGCCCCAGAAGTGGCGCATCCATTAGATGCGCCAATCCTGGCGCTTCGCTCCAGCTCATCCCGCGCCCTGGTGCGGTGGCAAATGGGGTAATATACAGGGTTGATACCAGCTGTAATGTCACCTGGCATCAAGCCCTGGGGTTAGTGATGTCACGGCATCTAAACAGATACCCGACATCACTAATCCAGTCAAGTAATAGAAAAAAATAAAGACAAAAAAAAAAATTTATTTGAAAAAAAAACTCCCCGAAACATTCCTCTTTCACCAATTTATTGAAAATAAATAAATTTCGGTCGCTGTAATCCATTTTGGAGGTCCCTCGGCGACTCTGGACCTTCTAGAATATGGGGGGCACGTTCAGGGAACGTATCCCCCATTTTCTGGAAGCGCAAGCTCTCCATGAGCAGTGTGGGTGCAGTAATCTGAGAATACTGCACTCACACTGCCCCGGTCCAACTTAGGGCAGAGTGACCTGCAGTAACCTCATTCCAGAATATGAGGGGCACGCTCACAGAATGTACCCCCCATTTTCTGGAACAGCAGTCTCTCCATGTGAGGAGTGTGGCTGCAGATCACTGCACTCACTCTCCCCCGGTCCACAGTGGAGAAGCCTGTGCAGCAGCGACGTCAGCGTCCCTCCGCGACTCTGGACCTTCTAGAATATGGGGGGCACGTTCAGGGAACGTATCCCTCATTTTCTGGAAGCGCAAGCTCTCCGTGAGCAGTGTGGGTGCAGTAATCTGAGAATACTGCACTTACACTGCCCCGGTCCAACTTAGAGCAGAGTGACCTGCAGTAACCTCATTCCAGAATATGAGGGGCACGCTCACAAAACGTGCCCCCCATTTTCTGGAACAGCAGCCTCTCCATGTGAGGAGTGTGGCTGCAGATCACTGCACTCAATCTCCCCCGGTCCACAGTGGAGCAGCCTGTGCAGCAGCGACGTCAGCGTCCCTGCTTGCAGGGATCCAGCTGACAGCCGCTGTCTGCGCATGCGCCGCCAGCATTCAAGAAGGAGGCGGCGTGATCGCGGGACGGATCACCAGCCAGGTAACGGGGCTGACTGGGGGACCTGGGGACGACTTTTCTGCCGCATGTGACGTGTCACATGCGGCAGAAAGAGCAGAATGAATGCGGCCCGCGCGCTGTGCGCCGCAATCTTGCATGCTCCGGGGGGGGGCGGGGGAGCGCTCTAGAGAACCGGAAGGGGCTCCGGTAAACCAGAGGGCTCCGGTGGACCGGAGGAGGGGTCAGGGGTAGGACATTTCCCTCTGATCTGAAATGTTTCATCATTTCAGATCAGAGGGAAATGAATGCACTGGCAGCGGCAGCAGCAGTTTTCAGCGCGCGTCGGCGCCATCTTGCAAGCTCTGGATAACCGGAGGGTGCTCCGGGGGACCAGAGATCTCCGGTGTACCAGAGGAGGGATCAGGGGGAGGACATTTCCCTCCGATCTGAAATGTTTCATCATTTCAGATCGGAGGGAAATGAATGCAGAGCCGGCGGCGGCGGCAGTTTTCAGCGCGCGTCGGCGCCATTTTGGATGTCCGGTGGGGGTGGGGGGGGGTGGGGGTTGATTTCTCCGGTACCGGGGGCTTTGGGGGCACTAGGGGCTTATATTTCTTTATCATCTGACATGTTTGATCATGTCAGATGAGAAAGAAATCAGTATTATTTGCCATTTTTTTTTTTTTAATGTGACCGGCGGTATACGGTGTATTCCGGCGATCACATTATCGGGGTCCAAAAAAAACACCCCGATTCATAATCTTGGGGGTCTCAGCTACCTCCAGTAGCTGAAACCCCCGAGATTTTCCGTCACTGGGGGGCGCTACAAGCTTTTTCCGGCCTGACGTCTCAAGACGTCGGAACAGAATAAGTACCCTGTTTTTCCGACGTCTTGAGACGTTAGGCCGTCGCTATGGGGTTAAATATGTATATGTACGTATGCCTGTATGTATATGTGCATGGCTGTGTGTGGATGGGATCCACTGAGACTCTTTCACCCGGAGGCCACAAAAACCTGGAGCCGGCCCTGGATGCCTTAACATTGGGATCAATAAAAAATGTGAGTAAAGTGCGCTTTACACGCTACAATATATGTAACGATGTGTCGGCCGGGTCACGTCCTAAGTGACGTACATCCGGCATCATTAGTGATATTGTAGTGTGTGACAGCTACGTGCAACCCTGATTGTGCGTTAAAACGTTGATCACATGCATGTCATTCAATTTCTAAACATTGAACGTCCGGTTGTTCAATGTTCCCGAAGAAGCACACATCGCTCCGTGTGACACCCCGGGAACGATGAACATAGCTTACCTGCGTCCCGCCAGCAATGCGGAAGGAAGGAGGTGGGCGGGATGTTTACGTCCCGCTCATCTCCGCCCCTCCGCTTCTATTCGCCGGCCGCTGTGTGACGTCACTGTGACGCTGAATGTCCCTCCCACTTCAGGAAGTGGATGTTCGCTGCCCACAGCGAGGTCATTTGGAAGGTAAGTATGTGTGACGGGGGTTAATCGTTTGTGCGACACCGGCAACAAATTGCCCGTTCCACACATACGATGGGGGCGTGTGCGATCGCATACGAGATCGTATATAAAATTGAAACGTGTAACGCAGCCTTAACTCTACTTTCTGTGTATAAGTGACGGCTGTGAGTGATCCTGGACTGTGTCTGTATTGTACTGTGTGTATAAGTGACGGCTGTGAGTGATCCTGGACTGTATCTGTATTGTACTGTGTGTATAAGTGACGGCTGTGAGTGATCCTGGACTGTATCTGTACTGTGTGTATAAACAAGAGGGATACACCAAATTATATGAAAAGGCAATCTTTATTACAAAATGGACGCGGGATCACACACAATTAAAACCATTTAAAAGGCATACAGCCACATATCCACCAATCCAATCCTCTGTTGAGGTTGGAAATCCCCTGCTCCCCAAAGGGGAAAGCAATGGTGTGACACAGAGCAATATAATATATGTAAGGGATACACCAAACAGTTTTAAATATAAATATACACCATGCAGAGTCATACAAAAATACAAAATAGAGATGGTACATAAAGCATATTGTTGAAATTAGATATGCAGTAGCATTAGGTTATACAGAGCCACTATTAAACCACAAGGGACTCTGCAAAGGATGAAGATCCCCAAACAAAGGCAAGGTTCCCCATAGGAATAACTTGCAGGTATAAAAATGTTATGCCCTAATCACCAGCCATCGCCAAGTTTACCCATCAATAGAGTAGCAGAGGGTATAGTCCCCACGCGTATCGTCACCAGCTAGGGTGACTTCATCAGGGGTGGGTTCCCTGTGTCCACCAGAGACAGGTTTTAAATACCTGAAGATCCAAATACCAGCTGTATTGGCGTTTTCAAAATGCGCGCCTCAGAAGCACCCGGCGTCCCGGAAATAGCAGCTGCGCATGCGCTAAATAGATAGGATCTTCAGGCATTTTGAAAACGCCAATACAGCTGGTATTTGGATCTTCAGGTATTTAAAACCTGTCTCTGGTGGACACAGGGAACCCACCCCTGATGAAGTCACCCTAGCTGGTGACGATACGCGTGGGGACTATACCCTCTGCTACTCTATTGATGGGTAAACTTGGCAATGGCTGGTGATTAGGGCATAACATTTTTATACCTGCAGGTTATTCCTATGGGGAACCTTGCCTTTGTTTGGGGATCTTCATCCTTTGCAGAGTCCCTTGTGGTTTAATAGTGGCTCTGTATAACCTAATGCTACTGCATATCTAATTTCAACAATATGCTTTATGTACCATCTCTATTTTGTATTTTTGTATGACTCTGCATGGTGTATATTTATATTTAAAACTGTTTGGTGTATCCCTTACATATATTATATTGCTCTGTGTCACACCATTGCTTTCCCCTTTGGGGAGCAGGGGTTTTCCAACCTCAACAGAGGATTGGATTGGTGGATATGTGGCTGTATGCCTTTTAAATGGTTTTAATTGTGTGTGATCCCGTGTCCATTTTGTAATAAAGATTGCCTTTTCATATAATTTGGTGTATCACTCTTGTTCGCACACTTCTGCCTTCTCTTTCTTAATGTTGTACTAAGTGTGCTGAGGTGAACCCATTGACCCATATAGGGTATAATTAATCTTGATAGGTGGTGCCCTCCCCACTCTTTAGTACTGTGTGTATAAGTGACGGCTGTGAGTGATCCTGGACTGTGTCTGTATTGTACTGTGTGTATAAGTGACGGCTGTGAGTGATCCTGGACTGTATCTGTATTGTACTGTGTGTATAAGTGACGGCTGTGAGTGATCCTGGACTGTATCTGTATTGTAGTACTGTAAATCTGAATGTGGCAGAACAGGGTAAGATAAATACTCATTGGATTTATATCTAAATGCTACAGTTCGTGCTCTACTGTTATGGCTAAAAATAGATAAACCTAAGAATTTGATCACTACTCAAAAAAAGAGCCAATGTGATCACACACACTCATGTAGTTCACAGTGAATCATACAACCTACAAAGAACTACAACACTTTTACATAGAAAATATCTTTATTAAGAAAAAATGTATATAAAGCAAGATAAAAATGCACAGCAATACAATGACATGAGGATAGGAGACAGCTTTTTCTCTGATTGAAATCACATGGTGGCCAGCAATAATAAATATATAGTTCCTAGTCAGATGAAGTGTGAGCAAAATCCCCTCGGAAAATTACTTTCAGGAATTTATTTCAAAAATTCATCCGACTGAATAAAATTGAATACTTTGGCCAAACATATAATGAAAAAGTCTCAAAAGCTGAATCCAAAGTCTGTACACCCTGTACAGCAAATGGATGGCAAGAAGAAATCAGGACAGTATGTCTATAGCAAGAGTGACAGATGTGACACTGCACGGACTGTAGAAATGCATGAACATTTAGTAGTGTAATGGGGAATGTCAGGAGTCAATGCCATTTATAAATAGGTAATGCCATAACCAAATGAATGGGATATGGAGTAATAATAACAAGAAATGAGGGTCTTGACATGCTGCAACACACAAAATAGATAGTCACATGCAAGTGTACAAAAACATCTAGAGTAATCACATACTGTATCTTACCATGGGACACCCTGACGCGTTTCGCCAATGCTTTATCCAAGGGCGCTTAAGCGTTGTAGTTCTTTGTAGGTTGTTATGGCTAAAAATGTTAACGTTATGGGGCCCCCACCAGATTTTCTGCCCAGGGGCCCCCACCAACCTTAATCTGGCCCTGGTTACACTATATGGATATATTTGGATCGGGCTAATTTTTATACCTTAATTTTGATTTATATATCATAGGTACCAGCTTTTCATTGATGGTTATATGCATGCAATTTTATACAGTATTGAACTGGCAGATTCTACTCACAGCACCATGTGTTTGCACTAATAGTGAGTATTTCATATTGGTGTTTGTTGGGCGCATGCATTATTTTCTGAAACTGGCAAGATCCTAAGTAGAGTTGAGTGATGTTCGAGTCGAACGGTTCGCCAATTTCCTGTTCGAGTGATTTTGGGGGGTGTTCGAGTCGTGCGACGAACTCGAACGATTTGCTAAAAGTTCGGCAGTTCAAGTTACATTCGAGAACGGTTTGATCACCAAAAGTGTGGCTTTTCACAGTAAGTATGTGCGCACGTTGCGTATCTGCATGCGTCCTGCGTCCGCAGCACAATCCCTCTCTTTTTCCTACTCACCGATCACGGGCGCCTCGCTGCATGGCTGTCACAAATCTCTGGCGGCTTATCCTCTTTAGAAAATGGCTGCCGCTTCATTATACAATCAGGTATTCCATGCCTTCCCCGTCCACCGGTGCCCATGATTGGTTGCAGTCAGACACGCCCCCACGATGAGTGACAGCTGTCTCACTGCAACCAATCACAGCCGCTGGTGGGCGGGTCTATATCGTGCAGTAAATAAATAAATAAATAATTAAATAAATCCATTAGATGCGGCAGTCCCGGGACTCTACCCAGCTCATCCCGAATTGCCCTGGTGCGGTGGCAATCGAGGTAATAACGGGGTTAATCATGAGAAGCGTCTCCCCGAGACACCTTCCATGATTAACCTGTAAGTGAAAGTAAAGAAACACACACAGCAAAAAATCCTTTATTTGGAATACAAGACAAAACCCTCATTTACCTCTTAATTAATCCCCAAACAACAATTCAGGTCCGATATAATCCACACGACACTGTCAGATCTGCAACATGAAGATGACAGGGAGCCCCGTAAAACACGAGTGATGTGTGTCCTTCTCCACGCAGCACCTGAAGTGAGCTGCACTGTCACTGGAGACTTCACTCTGCAATGCAGAGGTCAAAATAACCAAATCTTCCTATGTTTCTCATTAGAGCCAGTGGCTCAATGGTTAGAGCTACTGCCTAAGAAGCATTAGTTCACGAGTTCAAGTCCTGGCAGCCCTGGTAAAGAATTTAATTTACTTATGCACTGAGGGGAGGAGCCGGACATCAGCTGTGAGCCGCGGGCCACACCTCTAAAATCGGAGCAGTTCACGGAAAGAGGCTGCATTGCTCTCTCCTCTCTCTTTCTCTCCTCTCTTCTCTCTCTTGTTCTCTCTCTCTTGCTCTCTCTCTTGTTCTCTCTCTTGTTCTCTCTCTGTCTCTCTCTTTCTCTCTCTCTCTCTTTCTCTCTCTTTCTCTCTTTCTCTCCACTTTTCTCTCTCTCTTTTCTCTGCTCTTCTCTCCTCTTCTCTCTCTCTCCCTCCCTCTCTCTTCTCTTTTCTCTCTCCCTCCACTTTTTTCTCTCTTGTTCTCTCGCTCTCTTTCTCTCTCTTTCTCTCTCTTTCTCTCTCTTTTTCTCTCTTTTTCTCTCTCTCCTCTCTCTCTGCTCTCTCTCCCTCTCTCTTCTTTCCTCTCTCTTCTCTCTCCTCTCTCTTCTCTCCTCTTCTCTCTCTCTTCTCTCTCTCCCTGTCTGGTCTGTATTTATATATTTTCTCTGGTTAAATGATGTATACTATTGATATTTAATTGACCCTTTTCTCTATTGGGCTTTTGTTTTGGACATCAATATTGCTGAATTACCTAGCTTAATACTATAAATCCCACTTGATTATATTTATTCAGATGCATATTTGAGACATTGTAGGCGTCAAGCTTGAAAAAGGTTCAGTAAAAGCAAAACTTTGCCACTAGACATTAAAAACTTCCCATTTATTTGCAAATTTTTGGAAGTGCTGCCTCTGTTTTTTGTTTGTTATCTATTGCATTATTTGGATAAATGCTTTTAGGGGCCTTGCACCCATTTTCCATTTTTGAGTCATTATGTTGCTGTCCCAATTTTCATTACATAGATACAGTGGGTATGGAATGTATTCAGACCCCTTTAAATTTTTCACTCTTTGTTTCATTGCAGCTCTTTGGTAAATTCAAAAAAGTATATATTTTTTCTCATTAATGTGCACTCTGTACCCCATCTTGACAGAAAAAAAAAGAAATGTAGACATTTTTGCAAATTTTTTAAACAAGAAAAAATTGGTCATAAGTATTCAGACCCTTTGGTCAGACACTCATATTTTACTCACATGCTGTCCATTTCCTTGTGATCCTCCTTGAGATGGTTCTACTCCATCATTGGAGTCCAGCTGTGTTTGATTAAACTGATAGGACTTGATTTGGAAAGGCACACACCTGTCTATATAAGACCTCACAACTCACAGTGCATGTCAGACCAAAGGAGAATCATGAGGTCAAAGGAACTGCCCAAGAGGCTCAGAGACAAAATTGTGACAAGTCACAGATCTGGCCAAGATTACAAAAGAATTTCTGAAGTACTCAATGTTCCTAAGAACACAGTGGCCTCTATAATCCTTATATGGAAGAAGTTTGGGACCACCAGAACTCTACCTAGACCTGGCCATCCAGCCAAACTGAGCAATCGTGTGAGAAGACCCTTGGTGAGAGAGGTAAAGAAGAACCCCAACATCACTGTGGCTGAGCTCCAAAGATGCAGTAGGGAGATAATTGACTTTGTGGAACTTTCTCCCATCAATGCAGCCATCCACTAGTCAGGCCTTTATGGCAGAGTGGCCCGGCGGAAGCCTCTACTCAGTGCAAGACATATGACAGCCTCCATAGAGTTTCCAAAAAAAACCCATGAAGGACACCCAGACTATGAAAAATAAGATTCTCTGGTGTAATGAGACAAAGATAGAACTTTTTGCTGATAATTCTAAGCTGTAAGTGTGAAGAAAACCAGGCACTGCCCAATACAATCCCAACAGTGAAACATGGTGGTGGCAGCATGATGCTATGGGGGTGTTTTTCAACTGCAGGGACACTACGACTGGTTGCAATTGAAGGAAAGATAAATGCGGCCATGCACAGAAATATCCTGAAAGAAAACCTCTTCCAGAGTGCTATTGACCTCAGAATTGGCCAAAGGTTCACCTTCCAACAAGACAATGACCCTAAGCACACAGCTAAAATAACAAAGGAATGGCTTTAGAACAACTCTGTGACCATTTTTGACTGGCCCAGCCAGAGCCCTGACCTAAACCCAATTGAGCATCTCTGGAGAGACCTGAAAATGGCTGTCTACTAACGTCCACTATCCAACCTGACGGAACTGGAGAGGATCTGCAAGGAAGAATGGCAGAGGATCCCCAAATCCAGGTGTGAAAAACTTGTTGCATCATTTCCAAGAAGACTCATGGCTGCACCAGATCAAAAGGGTGCTTCTACTCAATACTGAGCAAAGAATCTGAATACTTATGACCATGTGATATTTCAGTTTTTCTTGTTTAAAAAATTTGCAAAAATGTCTACATTTTTCTTTTTTTTCTGTCAAGATGGGGTGCAGAGTGTACATTAATGAGGAAAAAAATGAAGTTTTTTGAACTTACCAAATGGTTGTGTAGCACCCCTGAGGTATCAGGTGCCACAAAATATGTAACCAACAGTGGACAACCCAAACCCTGGAATACCAGTGCCAGTGACAACACAAACACACAACCCCTTTTCCTTGCCTGGAGACAGATTAGAGACGGGCCTGATGTAAGCTGCCTATTGGTAGGAGCTCATCCAATCCGCAAGCTAGAAACCCGGGAGGGGGAGAACTGGAGTTGAACAGAGAGCAGGCGGGAACTGAAGTCAGTTAAGAGCGAGGAAGACGTAAGTGAGGTTGGAGTCAGTTAGAGGGAGGAGTTAAGCATGAGAGGACGTTAGTACAGTGTGAGGAGGTAAAAGTGAGAGAAAGTGAAGAGAAAGGTGTTAAAATCTGAAGAAAGAACTGGAGCTAAAACAGGAGAAGAGTGGCTGTGGAGTAAGGAACCAGTATTCAAGGAACTGAGGGTTGCCAGAGGAGTGCAGGACCAGTACTCACAGAACTAAGCACAAGGCGGGGTGCAGAACCCTTGAACGGGAGTACGCGTCAAGCTACCTGTTAAATCTACCAGGTGAGGGGATCGTCAGGGTCCCCCACCAACCTAGTGTCCGTAGCAAAGCAGCAAATAGAGGACCTGGGAAAAGGGACAGGAGTCCAACCCATTAAAATTGTCCAGGCTGTCTGCTATACGGTTATATTCAAAAAGAGGTCAAATATACATACGGACACTCCCTTACACATAAGTAAATAACCCAAGAAAAAATAGAGATATATTTTTTCAAAAATGAGAGTACACAGTCCAATCTACATACAAATTGATTTTTTATTTTTAATGATAGCATACACAAAATACCACACTATTAAAAGAGATGCACACAGACAAAAATAAAACTGGGACCAGCGGCATATACAAATTGGCATCAAAATTGATCATTCCAAACTGACAGCTGTTAAACATCCAAACAAGTGAATGCAAAACAATGTCACCTACTCCTAACAAAGTGCATATAGTGCCCAATTGCACATGCATCCCAATGAGGTAGATAGGTAAAGAGAAAGCAGCATTAACATGGAAAAAACTATTTGTCATGTAAGGACTTAAGACAATCAATGACTGCCACCTCCTACTAATGCTGTAAGCTAATAACCACGGAGAGTTATATGCACTGTTCTACATGCGTCAGAAATGAACACGTGGGCCATCTAACCATATCAGCTTTCCAAATTCCGGGTAGATCACAGTACCCCATATATGGGCCAAGTGCATGGCGATATGCGCACTCTCAATCAGTGACACATCAATATACTAAACCGTTCAGTGGCAAGATGGAAATACAGCAAAAAACATACCTGTACGGAGGATGTAGAAGTGCCCCGGTCCCATAGGCAACCCGACGCGCGTTTCGCACCCGGCTTCGACGGGGGGCTTGCCGGGCAAGAGGGAACATGGGAACTAAATACTGGTCTCCCACCAATCGGAGGATAAAACAGCGCTCACGTGATCTTCCACCATCCGGTTTGAAAAAAACAACTTCCTGTCGGGCGGCTCTGGTACGCAACCTGCGTGTCAAGCACCGGAAGTTGTGCAGCGACGCAGGTCGGTCCCATCATATACGCCGTTCATTTAGTTCCGGAGGAATCAGACCACAAGAGCGCATACCCCCGATGGTATATATATAATCTACCATGTATTATCATAAGAATAAAGATAGGAATGGGAATAGGAGGCCGGACTTTGATCAATTACAGGGCAAACACTTTTTTTCCCCCAGAATAACACACATTAAACATAAAGAGGATGGTCTTGAAAAAAATTTTTTTTTTTTTTTTTTTACATATTGACTCACTGGAGAGCTGCACACCGCCTGCCACTGTTATGGTATATTGTACACAGTGTCATTAAAATTACATCGGCGGCCAGTATAGCAATGTACACCTCTCCAGGGACCCACATATGCAGTGAACCATACATAATCTCAATATAAACATAGCATACACTAAATCCCGGTGTCCCCTTATGGTAAGGGGGACAGTCAGTCACCAACCCTATTTAGATGCAGCATAGATCACAAAAACATCACATTGAATTAATTTAAGCAATACTATAATCCATCAACTTTTAGTGGTTGAACTATCACAAATCCCCTTGTAGGATATCCCATCTTCGAGGGAGTTTGTTCTTATTGTGAGGAGATGGATAGAATATCTGGAACCATATCATGATTTCTTTAAACCGCATGGATCACGGTCTTTCGATAGGCACACCACATGGGTGGAAACCCCGTCCTCTTTCTCTGGACACACAGGATACCTGATACTGAAAAAATCTACAAAAAAGAAAAGAATTAGCCAAATAAAATAAATACTTCTTAAATGAACCGGCACCCCACTAACCAACCCTCATGGTTCCCAACTCCCCCCGGCCCAACACACTACATGAATAAAAACCAATAAAATTCTTTTCTTTTTTGTAGATTTTTTCAGTATCAGGTATCCTGTGTGTCCAGAGAAAGAGGACGGGGTTTCCACCCATGTGGTGTGCCTATCGAAAGACCGTGATCCATGCGGTTTAAAGAAATCATGATATGGTTCCAGATATTCTATCCATCTCCTCACAATAAGAACAAACTCCCTCGAAGATGGGATATCCTACAAGGGGATTTGTGATAGTTCAACCACTAAAAGTTGATGGATTATAGTATTGCTTAAATTAATTCAATGTGATGTTTTTGTGATCTATGCTGCATCTAAATAGGGTTGGTGACTGACTGTCCCCCTTACCATAAGGGGACACCGGGATTTAGTGTATGCTATGTTTATATTGAGATTATGTATGGTTCACTGCATATGTGGGTCCCTGGAGAGGTGTACATTGCTATACTGGCCGCCGATGTAATTTTAATGACACTGTGTACAATATACCATAACAGTGGCAGGCGGTGTGCAGCTCTCCAGTGAGTCAATATGTAAAAAAAAAAAAAAAAAAAAAAATTTTTTTCAAGACCATCCTCTTTATGTTTAATGTGTGTTATGCTGGGGGAAAAAAAGTGTTTGCCCTGTAATTGATCAAAGTCCGGCCTCCTATTCCCATTCCTATCTTTATTCTTATGATAATACATGGTAGATTATATATATACCATCGGGGGTATGCGCTCTTGTGGTCTGATTCCTCCGGAACTAAATGAACGGCGTATATGATGGGACCGACCTGCGTCGCTGCACAACTTTCGGTGCTTGACACGCAGGTTGCGTACCAGAGCCGCCCGACAGGAAGTTGTTTTTTTCAAACCGGATGGTGGAAGATCACGTGAGCGCTGTTTTATCCTCCGATTGGTGGGAGACCAGTATTTAGTTCCCATGTTCCCTCTTGCCCGGCACGCCCCCCGTCGAAGCCGGGTGCGAAACGCGCGTCGGGTTGCCTATGGGACCGGGGCACTTCTACATCCTCCGTACAGGTATGTTTTTTGCTGTATTTCCATCTTGCCACTGAACGGTTTAGTATATTGATGTGTCACTGATTGAGAGTGCGCATATCGCCATGCACTTGGCCCATATATGGGGTACTGTGATCTACCCGGAATTTGGAAAGCTGATATGGTTAGATGGCCCACGTGTTCATTTCTGACGCATGTAGAACAGTGCATATAACTCTCCGTGGTTATTAGCTTACAGCATTAGTAGGAGGTGGCAGTCATTGATTGTCTTAAGTCCTTACATGACAAATAGTTTTTTCCATGTTAATGCTGCTTTCTCTTTACCTATCTACCTCATTGGGATGCATGTGCAATTGGGCACTATATGCACTTTGTTAGGAGTAGGTGACATTGTTTTGCATTCACTTGTTTGGATGTTTAACAGCTGTCAGTTTGGAATGATCAATTTTGATGCCAATTTGTATATGCCACTGGTCCCAGTTTTATTTTTGTCTGTGTGCATCTCTTTTAATAGTGTGGTATTTTGTGTATGCTATCATTAAAAATAAAAAATCAATTTGTATGTAGATTGGACTGTGTACTCTCATTTTTGAAAAAATATATCTCTATTTTTTCTTGGGTTATTTGTCTGCTATACGGGCAAAGACTGTGAAATGGAGGGGGTCCCAAGAATTTTTAGGCCACAGGGACCCACTAAAAACCAAAGTGTGCATGGAGGACAGCTCACCAGGTGACTAACTGGCACTGGGAATAAAGGGTGAGTGAACACTTAAAAACCAGCACCACCCGGTGGCGGTACCAGAACAGTTTAAACTGCAATCCCTGTGTGGCTTGAATCCTTTCTACCTAGGTGCATCATCAGCTTACACTGCACACTATAACCACCATCATCCTCTTCTGGGGCCTAGCCCTGCTTGCAGAGGACCTGAACACCTGAGCTGCATTATACTACCCGCCCCAGGAAGACCTCGCAGTGGTGGCTTCCACAAAATAGCCACAACCTGCAAGTTGCGTAGAAAGAAAATAGCCACTGGTGTAGTACCGCAATCTAGACAGTCAAATAATCAGCAAACAGGGTGCAGAAAAGAAAACTTAACCTTTAATAAATATTCCTTAAAAGGAAGCAAGAGATCCTCACTTCAATAAACGTTATCTATTAAAGTGCCAAACAACACATATCCCCCTTAGCATGTATTAGGGGCTCAAATGGCCATAAAGGACTCCATGGAAGATAACAAAAAAGGTGTGCTGAACAGTGCAAGCTGCACAGAATAAGGACAGCCACCGACAGGATTTGAACTAGGTGTACCACAAGGCTCAGAAATCACTGTCTCAAAAGGAAGGAAATGGAATGATCTCACCCATCATGATGTGATCCATCCATCTTCACTCAAAATTTATAAGGATTTTCATATCATCCTGGCCGTCCCAATGGTCCTTAATCAACTGAACACATGGTCCCCATTAAGATGAAATCCTTAAGTCCCTGTTCTCCCACGTGTTTCCTACAATAGTATTCTTCAGGGGAGTTTACACAAGAGACCAGTCCTTATCCACAAGGACTGGACAGGACATGCTGAAAAAAATAGACATCATAAGTAAGGTACTAATCACAAAAGACTAGATCCACAAGCTAACCACAAGGAATAGAGCTGAAAAAAACTTACCAGACGGCAGCAGCGGGCCTTCCAAAACACTGTGCACCACACCATCCTGGGCGTCCCAATGGTCCTTAATAAACTGAACACATGGTCCCCTTTAGGATGAAATCCTTAAGTCCCTGTTCTCCCTTAAATGGAACCTTATCTTTTGCACCCTTTTTGTGAGTCTAGGGGTAGTGGTAGTTAGAAGGGATAGCCGTCGCATGAGCGGGGGTGCTACTCACTGTCTCTTTAGGGTGCCGACCTCCGCCTTTAGGTAGTAGTCAGTTTTTACCTAGTCAGTATTAGTGGTGGAGGACTAATTAGGGCCCCCCTTTTCCTATCTATTCCCTCTATTCCATGTCCTTATACTCCTGTTCGTAGGGTTAATTTCTCCTAGGCCAGGATTCTCCGGTGGTCTCTTCCTCCCAACCCCCCCCAACCTCTCGTGGTCAGTCTGTGCCGTCCCCGTGCCAGCAGCCGCTGCTGCTCGGATCCGGATCTACGGTGTGGCTCGAGGAGTTCTCCGGACCCAGGGGTCGCGCGGACACTCTGAATAAAAAGGGACGTATTTATACAGGATTGGTTGTGGAATGTCCAATACTCCCTCACATCACTCCCTGACGAAGATACGTGAAACGATCGTTGGAGTGGTGTGGGGTGGGTCTGCCTGCCTAGGTAAAGTATCTTGAAAAACTAACAAACTGTTATCTGCTTTCTGCCTCTTGTTTGGGAAGGTCTCTGGTAATTCCTCTTAAAGGAACGGAGAGGCTTCCCATTCTCTCATATACTCTAAGTTTGAGAATTTGTATCCTCTGGATTGGATGTATTGAATACTATAATAATAAACAGAGGTGTAATCCCTTAATTCTTGAGGAAAAAGAGGGGATATATAGATTATGTTATATGGCACACATAAATTAGTAAAGTACTATTATGAATTTAATGTTTTTTGATACTTTGAATAAATGTGAATATGATTATGAATCAAATACTCTGTGATACTGTAAATGAATGGACTATGGTGGACCCTCCATCCTGCACCTTGTTGTTTTGTTAATTTTTAAATATGTCTATATGTCTAGTGTTTATGTTTTTTAATCATGGTAATAAAGATTGATAAATCAGATTGAATATGGTCTTCTGAAGTGTTTAGTATGGATTCTTCTTGGTTGTGGAATGTCTGTGATGCCACCCATGGTGTGTGGTGAGATGTAGCACTACCGCTGCCGTTGCGGGGCTCCCGGGGACGTTGGGCTGGCAGCTGGATGTTAACCCCTCCGTGGGCAGGGATGGATGTCCCGGGGCCCAGTGTCTCTATCCTGAGGATAGTGATTGCAGGGGCCGGCGCACCCAACCAGGCTGGTGATGTTACTCACGGTCGAATAAAGCACACAAGTCCTGTGGTAAACCAAGGTGATGGTGGCCGGCTGCCGCAGACGGGTGAAACTGATCCCACATCCGGGTTGGTAGTCAAAGTCTCTCTCCTCTGCACTCAGTGTTTTGTAGAAAGGACTTCCCGGTGTGAAACACGGGAGTCCACTCCCGGTCCTTTGGTTGGGAGCCGTGCCCGCCTGACGCTGACCCTTGGGATCTACGGGCCCTGGCGGTTGCCCTATCCCTCTCTGTGGGTGGTTGTCTACTTTTCGGGACTTAGGTTGGGACAGGACCTATAATCCTGCCCTTAATTGGTTAATTGGTTAATTAGCTAGGCCTTCGGTGCCGGTCCTGGCTTCAGGGTCCAAGTACCCCCTTTGTGCACACGGTTTCCGGGTCGGTTCTCTGGTGTCGGAACCGGCGGGCTACAACCCTGTCCCGGTCCACCTCGGATCTCCGGCAGCCATCTTCCCGTTTCCTGAAGACTCTAGCTACTGTCTGCCACCTAGCCAAGGTGCAGGGCTCCAACCCTGGCACCTGTCAGACTTCACTCCTCACTTGAACTCTCCCTCCACTGAACTACTCTATTTTCCCGCTCCTGGCTCTCTAGACCCCTAGGTGGGCATTCCCTTTCCATCTGGTCCCGCCCACTGGTGTGTCTGTCCTTCCCTGAGGGGGGTGACAAGGGTTTCAGTTCGGCTGTTTTAACCCTTCGTGGGATTGGTGTTATGCGGGTGCCTACGTGTGCAACTACCTGGTTTTCCAGGGCGCTACATTCCCCTTGGTTGAATACAGACCGTCCGCGGGCTGTCCGACCACCACCATTTATTTTTAACGGCAACTGGAAAATAGAAAAAGGAACAATTTGCAAGTATACTAACATATGTACATTTTCTTCCCTTACAGGAGGCACATTTCTTAAATGTTACACATTTAAACGGAACAGGATGGACCGGGCCACCTCCTTGTTGCTCCCACCCAAAAAGTTTCTTACCCGTCAGTCCTTGTCATGGGTTCCCAAGTCCGAGGACCTCTGGCCTGGAGGTTAGTCACTGGTTTTGGTGGTGATTGGGCCTCGGCCGACTCTACCACAGGCCTTCCTCCAATCTGCCTTTCCAGTGGCTGCCGTGAGCAACAAAGTTAGACGTAAACTATTTACAAAGCCCAATAGTTTTTGGGTTGGCTCTCCAGTCCAAAGCCATGGTCCATGAACTATAAAACTATAACGGGGTTAACTGTAACTGGGGTAGCCGGGAACCGCTACCTTAATAACTTTCTTTGCTTGAAGATGGCAGAGGGGGGTGAGGGCACACCTTTTCTTCCATCTTCCCCAACTTCTTTACATCGAGGGCAAACCACGCCCTCACTCTGCAATGCCGGGTATAGGAGACCAGCTCTCCTGGCTCCAGGTCACGATCTGGGTGACCCGTAGGCAAATGAAGGGCCACATCCCTCCGGGATACAAAAATATCGGCCTCCAGGCCCGGCTCATAGATAAAGCCCCATCCCTTCTTGGGGTTAAAGTGCCGGACCTGTCCCTGGAACGTCGGGTCTCGCACCCAGAAAGTTGCCTGCCGGAGGTTATCCTTCTCCCAGATGGTCCTGTTCAGGACTTCGGCCTTCCGCTTTTCCGTGGCCGTGATCTCCGTCTTCAGCTGCTGCCGCTCCCAATACGGAGTACGGGTTCCGCACTTTGCTGCCTCCTGCTCAGGGGCTTGGACCATCCGGACACCCTCACTGCCGGCCACAACCTGGCTCACATGAAGTGGAAGAGGGCTCCGTTGATCCACGGCCTGCTCTGCCGCCCTGCATGAGCACCCCAGCTGCGCTTCAGCTGAGACCAGGTACTGGGGAGCGGCCGGCGTCGTTGCTGACTTCCGGTCAGGCGTCACCTCTGCTGCGGCCGGGCAGATTGCCGGGGCCGACGTCATCAAGCGCGCTGCCTTCTCCGGGATCGGGGATGATGTCATCTCAGGTGCGGCCGTGCTCGGGGCCGGAGGGGAAGTCTTTCGGGCTTTGGTCTTTTGCAGGGCTGTTATGGGTGCCGGAGCGGTGGCGTGCTCGTGGCCCGAGGACCCCGTTGCCGGGTCCTCACAGGCAGATGGAACGGGTACCGCTGCCGTGGCTTGTGGCAGTGGACCGAGTGGGGTGCCAGCTACAGGTACGGGCACCGAGGGAGGCGGCATGGCAGACGGGGGCAGACCAAGCTCCTCAGCCTGTTGGGCCGGTCCCGGGGGTCATAGGGGCGTGGGTCGCTTACCCGCTCCTCCGAGGCCTTCTCCACTTCGCGGGTCCAGACAGCTGCAGCCAGTTCCTGCATCTCGGCCGTCCATCTTTTTAGTAGGAAGTTAGCCTGAGCCTGGATCTTTCGGCACATCCGTTCTGTCTGGGCTTCTACCCAGTCGGCAGTCCTGGGGGCAAATCCTTCCATCTTCGGGTTGCCGGGCCGGTCAGACATCCTCTCAAGGTGGTGTCCAGGAATGGAAAATGGCAGAGTCCTGGTGTCCCTGCCCCGTATTCCCTCCGATTACATGCCGCTCTTCTCGCCCGCCCCCCTGGTTTTTCAGGAGCAGTCCTTTTATAATAATAATAATAATAATAATCTTTATTTCTATAGCGCCAACATATTCCGCAGCGCTTTACAATTCAGGAGGAAGATATACATATCATATACATAAACATATACAAACAAGTAACAATTATAGAGGATACAATATTTAAAAGGAAAAATGGCAACCCTGCTCGTGAGAGCTTACAATCTACAATGAGATGGGGGGAGGGGCAAGGTACAAGTGTTTTATGCGGCTTGTTAGTTTCACTTATGGCCTCAGGGTTTTCCTTCCGGCCTTGTTCCCAGGGGGCGGAGCTTCAGCTTTGCACCCTTTCTTGGGGAAGAAGACACTGGGCTGTTGTTTTTTGCACCCAAAAATGGCGGCAAAGATGGCGGCTTTCAAAGTTTTGGAGTGGAGCACTGCTGACAGTCCAAAACAAGGCGCACTTTCACTGGGTAAGTGAATGGGTAAGAATCCTGTTTGTGACGCCAAGTTTCGGGGTGTACTGCCCCTGTGCCAGCAGCTGGTGCTGCTCAGATCCGGATCTACAGTGCAGCTTGAGAGGTTCTCCGGACCCGGGGGTCGCGCGGACACTCCGAATAAAAGGGGACGTATTTATACGGGATTGGTTGTGGAATGTCTGTGACGCTACCCACGGTGTGTGGTGAGATGTAGCACCACCGCTGCCGTTGCAGGGCTCCCGGGGACGTTGGGCTGGCAGCTGGATGTTAACCCCTCCATGGGCAGGGATGGATGTCCTGGGGCCCAGTGTCTCTATGCTGAGGATGGTGATTGAAGGAGCCGGCGCACCCGACCAGGCCGGGGATATTACTCATGGTCGAATAAAGCACACAAGTCCTGTGGTAAACCAAGGTGATGATGGCTGGCTGCCGCAGACGGGTGTATCTGATCCCACACCCAGGTTGGTAGTCAAAGTCTCTCTCCTCTTGTGTTTTGTAGAAAGGACTTCCCGGTGTGAAACACGGGAGTCCGCTTCCGGTCCTTTGGTTGGGAGCCGTGCCCGTCTGACGCTGAACCTTGGGATCTACGGGCCCTGGCGGTTGTCCTATCCTTCTCTGTGGGTGGTTGTCTACTTTTCGGGACTTAGGTTGGGACAGGACCTATAATCCTTCCCTCAAATGGTTAATTAGCTAGGCCGTCGGTGCTGCTCCTGGCTTCTGTCCACACGGTTTCCGGGTCGGTTCTCCGGTGTTGGTTGCTACAACATCTTCTGCAGACTCTGGCTACCGTCTGCCACCTAGCCAAGGTGTCAGGGCTCCAACCCTGGCACCTGTCATATTTCACTCCTCACTTGAACTCTCCCTCCACTGAACTACTCTGTTTTCCCGCCCCAGGCTCTTCAGACCCCTAGGTGGGCATTCCTTATCCGCCTGGTCCCGCCCACTGGTGTGTCTGTCCTTCCCTGAGGGGGGTGACAAGGGTTTCAGTTTGGCTGTTTTAACCCTTCGTGGGATTGGTGTTATGCGGGTGCCTACGTGTGCAACTACCTGGTTTTCCAGGGCGCTACAAGTCCTCACGTATTTTGAATTTTGGTTAATGCCTCTTTTATGCCTGCTGAGAATTCTGTTAAGTCTCTGGGTTTTTGAAATCGCTATTGTATCTGGTATATTGGACATTGTGTTTGTCACTATGCATGTTCAACCTGCTCTAATTTATTAGAGCAGTGTTCTGCAGCGCTTTTTGCATGTGTAACTACTAGCAATATGCGCTGTAATAGGCCTGGCATAATGGGTTAAAGTCCTCCTGAGTTGTGCTTGCAGGCGTGACGGTCTGTATTATCCCACTGTTTGCTATGTGTCAGTGGGCATCTGCGCATGCGTTAGCAACATCACATTTTGTGACATGTGCGCTTCACACGTGCGTTCCACCGCGCGGCCCGGAAATGAAATGGGGCGGTACGGTTGTGACGTCACACGCCGGGCTTGCTGAGAACTATTTAATAATGGCGGTCGCAGCTAAGCGGTGCACAGTGTTTTGGAAGGCCCGCTGCTGCCGTCTGGTAAGTTTTTTTCAGCTCTATTCCTTGTGGTTAGCTTGTGGATCTAGTTTATTGTGATTAGTACCTTACTTATGATGTCTATTTTTTTCAGCATGTCCTGTCCAGTCCTTGTGGATAAGGAAGGACTGGCCTCTTGTGTAAACTCCCATGAAGAATACTATTGTAGTTAACGCGTGGGAGAACAGGGCCTTAAGGATTTCATCTTAAAGGGGACCATGTGTTCAGTTGATTAAGGACCATTGGGACGCCCAGGATGATATGAAAATCCTTATAAATTTTGAGTGAAGATGAATGGATCACATCATGATGGGTGAGACCATTCCATTTCCTTTCTTTTGAGACAGTGATCTCTTAGCCTTGTTGTACACCTAGTTCAAATACTGTCAGTGGCTGTCCTTATTCTGTGCAGCTTGCACTGTTCAGCACACCGTTTTTGTTATCTTCCATGGAGTCCTTTATGGCCATTTGAGCCCCTGATACATGCTAAGGTGGATATGTGGTGTATGGCACTTTTATAGATAACGTTTATTGAAGTGAGGATCTCTTGCTTCCTTTTAAGGAATATTTATTAAAGGTTAAGTTTTATTTTCTGTATCCTGTTTGCTTATTATTCCTCAAGTGGCATAGTCAAAAACTCTTTTATTTATTTTATTTTTCCACTTTTTTCACCGATCGACCCCCGGGGTCACGGAACCGGGCATCGGCCACAACCACAACTCCCCTGTTCACCGCATGCCCAGGACTGAGTATCCCACTGCCCTGGGGTGTCACAGTTACAATGAAACAAAGAGTGAAAGATTTAAAGGGGTCTGTATGCTTTCCTTACCCACTGTATAAATGTCAAGCTACCACTAGGAGTCACTGGGACTCAGGTAGATAGACTCCTGAGTGCAGTAATACAGAGATTCACTAAAGGTTGCTAACAAGCGCATGGATAGTTAATCAGCCAAGGTCTATGCTGTGATGTCACATCCGTACAGAAGAGTAATCAAGCCAAAGTCAAATACCAGAGGCAAGATTGGATGGCGGGAGGACAAGTAAGCACTGTGGAGGGAAAAGGAGAGGACACGGGATAGGACCAGAGACCGAAGAACAGGGAGGTACAGAGGTCAAGTCGGGCAGGATTAATGGAGCTCAGGGCAAGCAGGAGGGAAGGAGGTCAGGTCGGACAGGAGGGACGGAGGTCAGGTTGGACGGGAGGAATGGAGGTCAGGTCAGACAGGATGAACCAGGTAACAGGACTAGAACAGAAAACTCTCACAGGAACAGTTGCACGCAGCAGAGCCGGAGATATTACTGGCCAGCCCCTCTCACAAGACTTAACCCTATCGGAGTCCCACTACAGTCATAAATATGATTTTTTTTTGCATTTATAGGTGTGCAATTATTTCTGGATTGCATTCTTTCATTTTGTTATCCAAATGTATTTCACACCAACAAAATAACAACAATCACACAGACAATGTCATTAAGAATTTTTTTTTATGTGAAGAACAACAAGGATTTTCAGTGAAAGGGATGAGATGGTTTTTCCAAAGCAGTGTTCTCCACATCGAGTTTGTCTAGGACTACTTGAAGAAACAAAATGATTTGTGCTAACCTACATCAATTGAAGATCTGTGGTTAGTTGTCCAAGATTTTTGGATCAACCTCTTTGTTGTTAGTTAAGCGGGCTTTACACGCTTCGACATTGCTAGCGATGTCATGAGCAATAGCACCCACCAATGTTGGTGGCGCGTCACGAGGTGATCGCTGCCATAATGAACAATATCGCTACGGCAGCATCACACGCAATTACCTCTTCACCGACATCGCTGTGGCCGCCGAACAATCTCTCCTTTAAGGCTTAGGTTCGTTCAGCATCACAGAGGCATCACTAAGCGGCCGCCCAATAGAAGCGGAGGGGCGGAGATGAGTGGGTGGAACATCTCGCCCACCTTCTTCCTTCCTCATTGCCGGCGGCCGCAGGTACTGTGATGTTCCTTGTTCCTGCGGTGTCACACATAGCGATGTGTGCTGCCACAGGAACGATGAACAACCTGCGTCCTGCAACAGCAACGATAATTGGGATTAGATTGACGTGTCAACGATCAATGATGAGGTGAGTAATTTTGATCGTTAACGGTCGTTCGTGCGTTTCACACTCAACGATGTCGCTAATGGAGCCGGATGTGCGTCACGAATTCTGTGACCCCAACGACATCTCGTTAGCGATGTCGTTGCATGTAAAGCCCGCTTTACTCATATTTTAACAATTAAAAGTTATGTGTTTATTTCGGAGTGGCTAAAATTAGATTTTTTGGCCTTTACACACATGTATTTAGAAACACTAACAAAATATTTTTAGTTGGAGTTACACTTAAATATAAAACTGCATAAATAACTAATGCAGTAGTCTTTTCATAGCCATACAATTTTTAAATACCAAAAAAAGCATCTTGCATTTCCTGCTCATTAAATGAAAATAACGATACATTATTAAATATATGTTCAACTACCTTCATATGTATAGATTACCACTGAAAGCCAAGCACTCAGCAAATGCAACAAATTGTCATTTTAAATGAGTTCATTTGGAGATCCTTCTCAGTGATTACAGATGTGTCACATTGTGCAATTTTGTCAGGCTGCAATGTGCAGCATGACATATTTTAATAACTGTGTGACAAACTACTTATTAACCTATGAACTGAGCACTTATGACAGTATAAGGCAGGGACAAAGACGATTTATTAAACAAAAGGCTATATATATAATTTTTTTTTACCAGAATGACATTTCAGTGAAGAAGCACTTTAGGCACATAGTTATTAGAGGCATGCATAAATCACACTAAAGCACAGTTCTCCACTTCATTAAATATAGGTACACGAATCGCATGTCACTAATACAGGACAAACGAGCCAAGATACTTTTTCACTGATATATATATTTGAAAACAAAATACTTAAGCTCTGTTCACATTCATATTTAATATTGCATTTGTCACAGCTGAACATAAATCCCTAATGTATGTAGATTTGTGCTGTTCAGATGTCTACATCACTATGCTAAAAAAATGCAGAATGTGAGTTAAAGGGAAGATGTTAAATGACCTATTGCGTAAATTAAGTTTTTATGTAAAGCATATTTTTTAAGGAAAAAAGGGAAAACAGCCAGCACCAAAATTCTCAAGAATAAAATACTTTTCGTTATTTCCTCATTTTAAAAAAGACTATGCAAAAGTGAAATAAAAACATGGCAGTACCCTAAGGCTAAGAACGCACTTTGCGTTCATCTACTTGCAGTTCTAAACGCACATTTTGTTGCCTTTTTCTGAACTTTAGCGCTGAAAACGCATGCATATTTACCACGTTTTAGATGCGTTTTCAGCGCTTTTTACATGCTTTTTCACCTGCGTTTAGACAGATGCGTTTTGAACATCAAGACACTGCTTAATAAAGTTTAAACAGTCAAACAGAATGAAAAAAGAGAAAAAAAAGGATCAAATCTATATTAATGGGAAAAATAATGAAAATAGATATATTACATAAAATTATAGCGGTAATATACATTTTATCGCTAAAAAAAGCAATAAATGCATATCTTTCTTAAATTTAATTGTCGGATTATCTGTGTGTGTAAAGGGACATATCAAATCATTATTTTGATGTCCAAAAAGCATGCGTTTTGGTAGTCCAAAACGCATGTTTTCTGCACTGAAAAAGCAGGTAAAACGCAGGAATTTGAAGGAATCTTGGTTTTTGCCATTTCTCATTGACTTCAATGTTAGCAAAACGCACCCAAAATGGCAAAAACAATTGACATACTGCTTCTTTGAACGCATGGTTTTTGCCACAAAATATGCAAATTAAACACAGCGTTTTGAAATGCAAAGTGCGGTCTGAAAATCACCATTTTCCATTGAATTTGCTGGAAAATCAAAACGCATGCCTTTTGGCATGAAAAAGGTGCTTCTCAAAACGGACCTAAAAAGCACCTGAAACGCAGGTGGAAACGCAAAGTGCGTTCTTAGCCTTACATGTTTCAGACCTCACAGGGTCCTTAGTCATAGGCTACAGATTCAGAAATGATACACACATATATATAAAACAGGAAACAGGGAAAGATTTAGGGCGTTACCCCACATGGGGATTACTAATGCAATACCAGTGGGTAAAATTCCCATACAGAGATCAGAGCATGCAGGACAAATACATGTATCATACACATATAAATCAATACAATATGGATCTTGAGCCACCACTAATTATAGTGAGGAGTTTACTAGCAGCTGGAATGACATATTAACAAATTGCTCTTTTAATTTAATGAAATGAATTGTTCAGGAAGAAATGAAGATTGGAGGAAATTGAAAAGAATATTAGAGAATTACAGGAATCAGTTAAAAAGCATATCAAATCACAAGACTTTTTCAAGTTCAATGAGAAATTGCAACGAAAAATTAATGAAACTGAGGAGGAAATAACTAGAATTAAAAGTAAAAAGTTCAACAGAGATTGCCATGACTATAAAGAAAACAAAGTATACACATGGAGATTTTCCTATCCTAGGTCCATTTTAAGAAGGAAGGAAAATTACAAAAGAGTGAGTTTTATATCTGAATCAGATACCACAGGGGATTTTTCAGATTCATCTTCTACATCTACTAAAACTAATAATGCTGCATTTTCCAATGACAACTTTCCAAAAACACAACATTTTTGGATGTGTATTTGGAGGGTAATGTGTTGTGAATGTTAGTTATGTCTTGGCTGCTGGGAGGCTCCCTCTGGTGGCCAGGAAGGGTTTGGACAGAGACCAGGTGGGTTGTGCAGTGGGTGTTTCCTTTCCTAACTCTCTGCTTATTTAAGTCCTGGTCTGATTGCAGGCTGTTGCCAGATGTCAGTTGTTCTTTGTATCTCTTGCCTGCTTAATCCTGCTCTACATCACATCCACTCCAGATAAGTTCTTGCTCTTTATTAGAGATGAGCGAACCGGTCGCGGTTCGGCTCGAGGTTGGTTCGCCGAACGGACCTCCCGTTCGAGTTCGGTTCGTCGAACGTTCGACGAACCGAACTCGAACTGCATAGGAAACAATGGCAGGCAATCACAAACACAGAAAAACACCTAGAAAACACCCTCAAAGGTGTCCAAAAGGTCACAAACAACTCACAACACATGGGAAAGTGACAAGGACATATACTCATGCGAAAACAAAAGAGCTGGACAAGGAAAAAGAGTAGGACACACAGATATATGAGTATATGCAAGGAAACATCGATTCCATTATTGTGCAACTTGAGCCCTGCTCATTTTAGGCTTCCAATGTTGATAAATTGCCTGAGCTCGCCACGTACGTCTTGGGGATCTTGTCGTGTCCTGCAGCCAGCGTTCTCTCGGAACCTGTCTTCAGTGCTGCTGTGGGTCTGCTGGCAGATAAGCACACGTGTCTGTCCACTGACAATGTGGACATGGCTCTCAGAGGACTTTTCTTCCCCTGGGTCAGCCAGGGGACGGGAAAGGCACGCGTATTTTTGAGAGTGCTTCATGCAAAGCATCTTTTTCTTTTTCAAAAGGGGGCTCAACCGATGCCAGTCAAGTGGGGTGTGTGTGGCCCAGTTAGTGGCAACGAGGGAGACTGTGGTTGGAGTCCCCTCGCTGTGTTTCTAAAAGAACCAAGATGAACAAGTCATGGCTCTCAGAGGACTTTTCTTCCCCTGGGTCAGCCAGGGGACGGGAAAGGCACGCGTATTTTTGAGAGTGCTTCATGCAAAGCATCTTTTTCTTTTTCAAAAGGGGGCTCAACCGATGCCAGTCAAGTGGGGTGTGTGTGGCCCAGTTAGTGGCAACGAGGGAGACTGTGGTTGGAGTCCCCTCGCTCTGTTTCTAAAAGAACCAAGATGAACAAGTCATGGCTCTCAGAGGACTTTTCTTCCCCTGGGTCAGCCAGGGGACGGGAAAGGCACGCGTATTTTTGAGAGTGCTTCATGCAAAGCATCTTTTTCTTTTTCAAAAGGGGGCTCAACCGATGCCAGTCAAGTGGGGTGTGTGTGGCCCAGTTAGTGGCAACGAGGGAGACTGTGGTTGGAGTCTCCTCGCTGTGTTTCTAAAAGAACCAAGATGAACAAGTCATGGCTCTCAGAGGACTTTTCTTCCCCTGGGTCAGCCAGGGGACGGGAAAGGCACGCGTATTTTTGAGAGTGCTTCATGCAAAGCATCTTTTTCTTTTTCAAAAGGGGGCTCAACCGATGCCAGTCAAGTGGGGTGTGTGTGGCCCAGTTAGTGGCAACGAGGGAGACTGTGGTTGGAGTCCCCTCGCTGTGTTTCTAAAAGAACCAAGATGAACAAGTCATGGCTCTCAGAGGACTTTTCTTCCCCTGGGTCAGCCAGGGGACGGGAAAGGCACGCGTATTTTTGAGAGTGCTTCATGCAAAGCATCTTTTTCTTTTTCAAAAGGGGGCTCAACCGATGCCAGTCAAGTGGGGTGTGTGTAGCCCAGTTAGTGGCAACGAGGGAGACTGTGGTTGGAGTCCCCTCGCTGTGTTTCTAAAAGAACCAAGATGAACAAGTCATGGCTCTCAGAGGACTTTTCTTCCCCTGGGTCAGCCAGGGGACGGGAAAGGCACGCGTATTTTTGAGAGTGCTTCATGCAAAGCATCTTTTTCTTTTTCAAAAGGGGGCTCAACCGATGCCAGTCAAGTGGGGTGTGTGTGGCCCAGTTAGTGGCAACGAGGGAGACTGTGGTTGGAGTCCCCTCGCTGTGTTTCTAAAAGAACCAAGATGAACAAGTCATGGCTCTCAGAGGACTTTTCTTCCCCTGGGTCAGCCAGGGGACGGGAAAGGCACGCGTATTTTTGAGAGTGCTTCATGCAAAGCATCTTTTTCTTTTTCAAAAGGGGGCTCAACCGATGCCAGTCAAGTGGGGTGTGTGTGGCCCAGTTAGTGGCAACGGGGGAGACTGTGGTTGGAGTCCCCTCGCTGTGTTTCTAAAAGAACCAAGATGAACAAGTCATGGCTCTCAGAGGACTTTTCTTCCCCTGGGTCAGCCAGGGGACGGGAAAGGCACGCGTATTTTTGAGAGTGCTTCATGCAAAGCATCTTTTTCTTTTTCAAAAGGGGGCTCAACCGATGCCAGTCAAGTGGGGTGTGTGTGGCCCAGTTAGTGGCAACGAGGGAGACTGTGGTTGGAGTCCCCTCGCTGTGTTTCTAAAAGAACCAAGATGAACAAGTCATGGCTCTCAGAGGACTTTTCTTCCCCTGGGTCAGCCAGGGGACGGGAAAGGCACGCGTATTTTTGAGAGTGCTTCATGCAAAGCATCTTTTTCTTTTTCAAAAGGGGGCTCAACCGATGCCAGTCAAGTGGGGTGTGTGTGGCCCAGTTAGTGGCAACGAGGGAGACTGTGGTTGGAGTCCCCTCGCTGTGTTTCTAAAAGAACCAAGATGAACAAGTCATGGCTCTCAGAGGACTTTTCTTCCCCTGGGTCAGCCAGGGGACGGGAAAGGCACGCGTATTTTTGAGAGTGCTTCATGCAAAGCATCTTTTTCTTTTTCAAAAGGGGGCTCAACCGATGCCAGTCAAGTGGGGTGTGTGTGGCCCAGTTAGTGGCAACGAGGGAGACTGTGGTTGGAGTCCCCTCGCTGTGTTTCTAAAAGAACCAAGATGAACAAGTCATGGCTCTCAGAGGACTTTTCTTCCCCTGGGTCAGCCAGGGGACGGGAAAGGCACGCGTATTTTTGAGAGTGCTTCATGCAAAGCATCTTTTTCTTTTTCAAAAGGGGGCTCAACCGATGCCAGTCAAGTGGGGTGTGTGTGGCCCAGTTAGTGGCAACGAGGGAGACTGTGGTTGGAGTCCCCTCGCTGTGTTTCTAAAAGAACCAAGATGAACAAGTCATGGCTCTCAGAGGACTTTTCTTCCCCTGGGTCAGCCAGGGGACGGGAAAGGCACGCGTATTTTTGAGAGTGCTTCATGCAAAGCATCTTTTTCTTTTTCAAAAGGGGGCTCAACCGATGCCAGTCAAGTGGGGTGTGTGTGGCCCAGTTAGTGGCAACGAGGGAGACTGTGGTTGGAGTCCCCTCGCTGTGTTTCTAAAAGAACCAAGATGAACAAGTCATGGCTCTCAGAGGACTTTTCTTCCCCTGGGTCAGCCAGGGGACGGGAAAGGCACGCGTATTTTTGAGAGTGCTTCATGCAAAGCATCTTTTTCTTTTTCAAAAGGGGGCTCAACCGATGCCAGTCAAGTGGGGTGTGTGTGGCCCAGTTAGTGGCAACGAGGGGGACTGTGGTTGGAGTCCCCTCGCTGTGTTTCTAAAAGAACCAAGATGAACAAGTCATGGCTCTCAGAGGACTTTTCTTCCCCTGGGTCAGCCAGGGGACGGGAAAGGCACGCGTATTTTTGAGAGTGCTTCATGCAAAGCATCTTTTTCTTTTTCAAAAGGGGGCTCAACCGATGCCAGTCAAGTGGGGTGTGTGTGGCCCAGTTAGTGGCAACGAGGGAGACTGTGGTTGGAGTCCCCTCGCTGTGTTTCTAAAAGAACCAAGATGAACAAGTCATGGCTCTCAGAGGACTTTTCTTCCCCTGGGTCAGCCAGGGGACGGGAAAGGCACGCGTATTTTTGAGAGTGCTTCATGCAAAGCATCTTTTTCTTTTTCAAAAGGGGGCTCAACCGATGCCAGTCAAGTGGGGTGTGTGTGGCCCAGTTAGTGGCAACGAGGGAGACTGTGGTTGGAGTCCCCTCACTGTGTTTCTAAAAGAACCAAGATGAACAAGTCATGGCTCTCAGAGGACTTTTCTTCCCCTGGGTCAGCCAGGGGACGGGAAAGGCACGCGTATTTTTGAGAGTGCTTCATGCAAAGCATCTTTTTCTTTTTCAAAAGGGGGCTCAACCGATGCCAGTCAAGTGGGGTGTGTGTGGCCCAGTTAGTGGCAACGAGGGAGACTGTGGTTGGAGTCCCCTCGCTGTGTTTCTAAAAGAACCAAGATGAACAAGTCATGGCTCTCAGAGGACTTTTCTTCCCCTGGGTCAGCCAGGGGACGGGAAAGGCACGCGTATTTTTGAGAGTGCTTCATGCAAAGCATCTTTTTCTTTTTCAAAAGGGGGCTCAACCGATGCCAGTCAAGTGGGGTGTGTGTGGCCCAGTTAGTGGCAACGAGGGAGACTGTGGTTGGAGTCCCCTCGCTGTGTTTCTAAAAGAACCAAGATGAACAAGTCATGGCTCTCAGAGGACTTTTCTTCCCCTGGGTCAGCCAGGGGACGGGAAAGGCACGCGTATTTTTGAGAGTGCTTCATGCAAAGCATCTTTTTCTTTTTCAAAAGGGGGCTCAACCGATGCCAGTCAAGTGGGGTGTGTGTGGCCCAGTTAGTGGCAACGAGGGAGACTGTGGTTGGAGTCCCCTCGCTGTGTTTCTAAAAGAACCAAGATGAACAAGTCATGGCTCTCAGAGGACTTTTCTTCCCCTGGGTCAGCCAGGGGACGGGAAAGGCACGCGTATTTTTGAGAGTGCTTCATGCAAAGCATCTTTTTCTTTTTCAAAAGGGGGCTCAACCGATGCCAGTCAAGTGGGGTGTGTGTGGCCCAGTTAGTGGCAACGAGGGAGACTGTGGTTGGAGTCCCCTCGCTGTGTTTCTAAAAGAACCAAGATGAACAAGTCATGGCTCTCAGAGGACTTTTCTTCCCCTGGGTCAGCCAGGGGACGGGAAAGGCACGCGTATTTTTGAGAGTGCTTCATGCAAAGCATCTTTTTCTTTTTCAAAAGGGGGCTCAAACGATGCCAGTCAAGTGGGGTGTGTGTGGCCCAGTTAGTGGCAACGAGGGAGACTGTGGTTGGAGTCCCCTCGCTGTGTTTCTAAAAGAACCAAGATGAACAAGTCATGGCTCTAAGAGGACTTTTCTTCCCCTGGGTCAGCCAGGGGACGGGAAAGGCACGCGTATTTTTGAGAGTGCTTCATGCAAAGCATCTTTTTCTTTTTCAAAAGGGGGCTCAACCGATGCCAGTCAAGTGGGGTGTGTGTGGCCCAGTTAGTGGCAACGAGGGAGACAGTGGTTGGAGTCCCCTCGCTGTGTTTCTAAAAGAACCAAGATGAACAAGTCATGGCTCTCAGAGGACTTTTCTTCCCCTGGGTCAGCCAGGGGACGGGAAAGGCACGCGTATTTTTGAGAGTGCTTCATGCAAAGCATCTTTTTCTTTTTCAAAAGGGGGCTCAACCGATGCCAGTCAAGTGGGGTGTGTGTGGCCCAGTTAGTGGCAACGAGGGAGACTGTGGTTGGAGTCCCCTCGCTGTGTTTCTAAAAGAACCAAGATGAACAAGTCATGGCTCTCAGAGGACTTTTCTTCCCCTGGGTCAGCCAGGGGACGGGAAAGGCACGCGTATTTTTGAGAGTGCTTCATGCAAAGCATCTTTTTCTTTTTCAAAAGGGGGCTCAACCGATGCCAGTCAAGTGGGGTGTGTGTGGCCCAGTTAGTGGCAACGAGGGAGACTGTGGTTGGAGTCCCCTCGCTGTGTTTTACATGCTTTTAGAAGGGCATGACATGGCTTGGAGGTTGACTTTCATCATATGCAAACTGTTGGCTACCAAAATGCTGCCTTTCCAACAACTGTGGTTATAGGCAATGAGGAACATACTGATGAAGATGAGACGCAGATACCCGATTGGGATGACAACTTAAATATTCGGTCAGGGCAAGAAGAAACTCGGTCTGAGGGGGAGGGGAGTGCAAACACAACAATTGATGATGAAGTTCTAGATCCCACCTACTGTCAACCCACAGTCAGACACTCGAGGAGGTCAATAGAGGCGGTGGAGGAGGATGCAACCGACGTCGAAGTAACCTGGCGCCTTCCTGGACACAGTCGGAGCACTGGTAGCACGTCTACAACTGCATCCTCAGCCACCACTCTGCCTCTGAGCATTATTCGGGGTGGATCAACAGGTCGCATGGCCTCTAAGCCTTGCCTAGCCTGGTCCTTTTTTGACATAAAAAAAGATCGGCCAAATTATGTGATCTGTAACATTTGGCATGGTTATCTTAGTAGAGGTCAAAACCTCAGCAGTTTGACAACTTCTTCCATGAATCGTCACATGAATAAATATCATATGGCCTGGTGGGAAGCTCACCGTGCTGCAATGCGGCCTAGTGGAGCCAACCATCCACCGCCTGCCCCTTCCAGGGCATCCGCGCGCTCGTCATCTTCTAGGACTGTGGGGACAGCTGTCACACCTGTTTTTCCACCCACAACTTCCACCACTGTAACCGCAACAGGCAGTTTGCTTGGTAGGTCGTCAGTTGGTTTGGAAGGGGAAACAAGTGAGTGTGTACAGCTCTCTCAGACATCGATAGCACCAACTTTGGATGAAGGCAACATCATGTCTCCGCCTGCACTTTCCTCACAAAGCTGCATTTTTCCAGGGACACCCTACTCAACACCGTCTACACACAGCAGCCAGATCTCTGTCCCTCAGATGTGGTCAAATAAAAGGCCACTTCCTGCGACCCATGACAAAGCGAAGAGGTTGACTCTATCCCTCTGTAAGCTGTTGGCTACAGAAATGCTGCCTTTCCGCCTAGTGGACACACAGGATTTTAGAGACCTTATATCTGTCGCTGTGCCCCAGTACCAGATGCCTAGTCGCCACTACTTCTCTAAGAAAGGTGTGCCCGCGCTACACCAGCATGTCGCACACAACATCACCGCTTCCTTGAGAAACTCTGTGTGTGAACGGGTGCATTTCACCACCGATACTTGGACCAGTAAGCATGGACAGGGACGTTACATGTCGCTGACTGGGCACTGGGTAACTATGGTGATAGATGGTGAAGGGTCTGCTGCACAAGTCTTGCCGTCCCCACGACTTGTGTGTCAATTCTATGTCTGTCCAAGTTCCGCCACAGCTTCTGCATCCTCCACCTCATCTGGGTCCTCCACCTCCGCCCCAAGCCTGCCTGGTCAGGCCACCAGCGTTCTCACTGCGCAGAAGGAATCACGCACCCCTCATTACTATGCTGGCAGCAGAGCGCAACGGCATCAGGCGGTCTTTAGCTTGACATGTCTTGGGAATAAGAGTCACACAGCTGAGGAGTTGTGGTCAGCTCTGCGGTCCGAGTTTAATAAATGGTTGTCTCCACTCAACCTGCAGCCTGGTAAGGCCGTGTGCGACAATGCTGCAAACCTGGGTGCGGCCCTTCGCCTGGGCAAGGTGACACACGTACCTTGTATGGCTCACGTGTTGAACCTTGTCGTCCAGCAATTTTTAACACACTATCCCGGCCTAGATGGCCTTCTGAACAGGGCACGAAAACTGTCAGCTCACTTCCGCCGTTCAAGCGCCGCAGCAGAGCGACTTGCATCGCTCCAGAAGTCTTTCGGCCTGCCGGTTCATCGCCTGAAATGCGATGTGGCGACACGCTGGAATTCAACTCTCCACATGTTACAGCGACTGTGGCAGCACCGGCGAGCCCTGGTGCAATACGTCATGATGTATAGCCTGGGCCAACGAGATGCAGAAGTGGGGCAGATCACCCTGATGGAGTGATCTCAGATCAAGGACCTATGCACCCTTCTGCACAGTTTCGACATGGCGACGAATATGTTTAGCGCTGACAATGCCATTATCAGCATGACGATTATAGTCATTTACATGCTGGAGCACACGCTAAACACTATTCGTAGTCAGGGGGTGGGACAACAGGAAGGGGAGGAACTACAGGAGGATTCATATGCGCAAGACACAACAACATCACCAAGGTCCAGACGTTCATCATCACCAACGCGGCAGGCATGGGACCATGGGGGACAGGGATCAACAAGGGCGCATGGTAGCAGGCGACATGTTGAGGAAGGTGCAGGAGGACATGAAGATATGGAGGACGAACTGTCCATGGACATGGAAGACTCAGCAGATGAGGGGGACCTTGGTCAAATTTCAGTTGAAAGAGGTTGGGGGGAGATGACAGAGGAAGAAAGAACGGTTAGCACCTCTATGCCACAAACACAGCGTGGACTTGGTCCGCATGGCTGCGCAAGACACATGAGTGCCTTCTTGTTGCACTACCTCCAACATGACCCTCGTATTGTCAAAATTAGAAGTGATGATGACTACTGGCTTGCCACACTATTAGATCCCCGGGACAAGTCCAAATTTTGTGACATAATTCCACCCATAGAAAGGGACGCACGTATGCAGGAGTATCAGCATAAGCTGTTACTCGATCTTAGCTCGGCTTTTCCACCAAACAACCGTGCAGGTGAAGGGAGTGATTCTCCCAGTTGTAACTTGACAAACATGGGACGGCCTCGTCATCTTCAACAGTCTACCCGTACCAGTAGGACCGTATCTGGTGCTGGTAACAGCAATTTTATGGAATCTTTTCATAATTTTTTTAGACCCTCCTTTGCAAGGCCACCAGAGACAACAAGTCTGACACATAGTCAACGGATGGAGAGGATGATACAGGAGTATCTCCAAATGAACATCGATGCAATGACTTTGCAAATGGAGCCTTGCTCCTTTTGGGCTTCAAATCTAGAAAAATTGACAGAGCTCTCCAGTTACGCCTTGGAGATTTTGTCGTGTCCAGCTGCCAGCGTTGTCTCTGAACGTGTCTTCAGTGCTGCTGGGTGTGTGCTGACAGATAAGCGCACGCGTCTGTCCAGTGACAATGTGGACAGACTGACGTTCATCAAAATGAACAAGTCATGGATCCAGAAGGAATTTACTACCCCTGTGTCATCCTGGGGAGAGTAAATGCTTGTGGATTTGGAATGTGCTTGATGCAAATCAAAACATCCTGTTTGCAACTAGGGCACAAGTGCTGCCACTGATGGGGTGTCTGTGTGCCCAATTTTGGGAAAAAAGGTAGACTCCGCTTGGAGTAACCCTTGCTTGCTGTGTTTTTTAAAAATGATACAAGATGAACAGATCTGAAGGCAAGATGAAGGCAACATCATGTCTCCACCTGCACTTTTCTCACAAACCTGCATTTTTCCAGGGACACCCTACTCAACACCGTCTACAGACAGCAGCCAGATCTCTGTCCCTCAGATGTGGTCAAATAAAAGGCCACTTACTGCGACCCATGACAAAGCTAAGTGGTTGACTCTATCCCTCTGTAAGCTGTTGGCTACCGAAATGCTGCCTTTACGCGTAGTGGACACACAGGATTTTACAGACCTTATGTCTGTCGCTGTGCCCCAGTACCAGATGCCCAATCACCACTGCTTCTCCAAGAAAAGCATGCCCGCGCTACACCAGCATGTCGCACACAACATCATCACCACTTCCTTGAGAAAATCTGTGTGCGACAGGGTGCATTTCAACACAGATACTTGGACCAGTAAGCATAGACAGGGTCATTACATGTCACTGACTGGGCACTGGCAAACTATGGTGAGAGATGGAGAAGGGTCTGCTGTACAAGTCTTGCCGTCCCCACGAGTTGTTTCAATCCTTGTTCTGTATGTAGAAGTTAATACACTGCTTCTGCCTCTTCAACCTCGTGTGGGTCCTCTACCTTGGCGCAAACCCTGTGTGGTCAGGCCACCCTTCCTTGCAACTGCGCACAAGGACTACCACACACCTCCTTACTATGCTGGCAGCAGAGCTCAATGCCATCAGGCAGTCAAAGTTTTACTTTGAAATGTATGGGAAATGTGAGTCACACCGCTATTCCAGAGAATAGTAGTCAGGCAGGGTCAAAACATTAATTGAGGAACAGGAACAGAATGGGACGGCCAGGACTTAATCAGAAAACAAGCAGAGGTGAAATGCGTATCGGCCAACAAGGTACATAAACAGCAAGCAGGAAAAGTAGTCAGGTAACAAGCACACAAAATCATAAAACTGAACTGGGGGTAAAATTAACCAGAGGTTCATAGCTATGTCTGGCAGTGGTCTGCAGACAGGATGGGCATAAAAAAGGGTGTGGTGTCTTCCCATTGGTTGTAGCTGAATGATGGTATTTCATCTGTGAGATACCCACCAGCTACATTCAGCCAGAGATTCTGCATCTGTCAAGGTAATGCAGCCCAGTGGGTGAGCATAACCTGCGTCCACCTGCGCCGCTGGCATCGACTACTCTCCCATCATCAGCACTATTCATGAAAGGAACACGTTGTCACCTGGCAACCGGAGTACAAATTGACGGAGCGGACTACGTTGGTGACTTAACAGCCGTGTGCGGCAATGATGCAAACCTGGCTGTGGGCCATCGTCAGGGCAATGTGACACACGTGCCTTGTATGGCTCACGTGTTGAACCGAATTCTCCAGCAATTTTTAAAACACCATCACGGCCTACATGGACTTGTGCAGCGGGCACGCTCACTATGTGCTCACTTCCATCGTGCGCACACAGCAGCTCAACAACTTTCATCACTCCGGAAGTCTTAGGGTCTGGCAGTTAAACGCCGGAAATGCGATGTTCCGACACGCAGGAATTGGAATCTGCACATGTTGCAGCGTGTGTGGCAGCACCGCAGAGCCCTGCTGAAATACGGTAAGACATATAGCCTGGGATAACTTGATCCAGAGGTGGTGCAGATCACGCTGCTGGAGTGGTGTCAGATCAAGGACCTATGCACCCTGCTACACAGTTTTGAAATGTCGACGAAGATGTTTAGCACTGGCAATGTCATTCTCAGGGTGACAATTCTGGTCATCTACATGATGGAGCACACTGTAATTATTATTCAGAGTCAGGTGTTGGGACAAGAGGAAGGGGAGGAAGTACAGGAGGAGTCATATGCGGAAGGGATAACAAGATCTACGAGGTCCAGATGGTCAGCGGCACCTATGCGGCAGTCATGGTGAGGGAGAGGGATTAACAAGGGCGCATAGTATCAGCAAAAAGTGTTGATGAAAGTGCAGGAGCCCATGAAGAAATGGAGGACGAACTGGCGATCGGCATGGAAGACTCAGCAGATGAGTGAGAGCTTGCTCACATTTCGGTTGTGCGAGGTTGTGGGTAGAGGACAGAGGAAGTATGCACGATTCTCACCTCTCTGCCACCAACACACCAAGGACTTGGTCCTCCTGGATGCACAAGACACATGAGCGGATTCTTGCTGCACTACCTACAACATGACCCTCGGATTGTACGAATTCAAAGTAATCCAGAATACTGGGTTGCCACACTGTTAGATCCCCGGTACAAGACAAAATTTGCCGAACTAATTCCTGCCATAGAAATAGACGCACGTATACAGGAGTATCTGCAGAATGTGGTACGCAATCTTAGATCTACTTTTCCACTAAACACCAGTGCTGCACAGAGTGAATCTCAACGCTTTGTCATGGATAGGAGGAAATGGTCTTTTACTTGTCCACATCGGAGGGACCGAGGGATGGCTGCTGTGCTGAGATGGCGTTGAGTACGGTGTCCCTGCACAGTTGCACTTTTGGTCATATCCCAAAATGAGTTGGAAAAGGACAGATGCTGTTGGAAAGGGGAACAGGTGTGTTGGAAAGGGGAAAAAAATTTTGGTCCGTGGATTTGGTGGTTAAGCAACTGTAACATTTGCTGAAGAAACAACATCTGTTACAGTGGGACTGGCAGATTTGGATAAAGTGGTATATAATCTGTGACCGCTATATAACGAAAATTAATAAGAAAAGAAAGAGAAAGGTATATATCCCCATCAGCAGTCAGTGTCCACCGTGCTCCCAGTTGGAAAAGGAGAGGTTGGCAACTGGAAGGTTTGGTGGAGGATACAGAGCTGTGTGGCTATGAAACTAATAGTAGCCTGAACCGAGTTAGACGCCATTCGGATCTGGAGACTGTGAGCCCTGTTAGCGTCACAGGGTCCACATGCCCACCCAGCCCAGGAACTCCCTGTTAACAACACAGGGGCCATTGAGTACGCTGACCGTGTGCGTAGGGGCCACACCTGTGGACAGCAGGCGCATCAGCAGCAGCAGGCCTGTTAATGCCACTGGGCTGCACAAGCAGGACTGTTAGGACAGGAGCTGGTCTTAACCGTTCTGCGTTACCAACTGTGGTGGTGGCCTGCATCCACCACCCTATCCCTGCCTACCTCTGGCCTAAAGCCGCAATGGGTTCAACACATGGAGGTGTGCTCTTTCGGAGCATAATAGAAGACTGTGCACCTCCTTGTTGGCTCCAGCCCCTTTGATAACCTGGGTCCGCCCCAAACCATGGTGAACCACAATGCACCTCCTATAGACAAAAGTAGAGTGACACGTCATGAGTGGCATAACTAGCGTCCTATTTGGAAACGCAACTTCAATGATGACCTCATGGCTGCCATGACCCAAACACCTCACCAGTCATCGTCTGACCATCAATAATGCGATGACAAGTCATAGGTGTGGGCCTCTGCAAGCCATTTGGGAGGACACCTGATGCCCTGTGGTCTATATGGGACCCCCACATCAGGGCCAGGGCCAAAGAGTTCATTACCGGACCTAGTCTCTGATGCAGGAAGTGCCTGAGCATGCTCAGTAGCATGAAATACAGTCTCTGAAAAAAGACTATCAGCTTTAGCATGGTGTCTAGGCACAAAACAGGACTTAGACCCGGCACGGAATGCAAGCACCTGTGCAAAGAGGCTTTTCACACTTAGTGTGGGAGCATGCGCTGTATCCCGAAATGAAGACTTAGCGTCAGGAATGGCACAGTCAGGCTGAGCATACTCACTAGGCGAAACACTGTAATTATGCTGCAGCTGGGGTACATCGGCACACGCATGCGCACTTGCTGCCTCTCCACACTTAGACGTGGAGGGGAAATTTGTCTTGGAGATGCTGTCTATGAACAGAAGGAAAAGCTAAAGGAAGCCTGACTTTCTATCCCTCCGAATTATGAAATGCAGCAATGAATTCCATGAGTTTGCTATAACATTAGCGTAGCAAAATGTGCATGAGGGTGTGATGTAGAGGTGCTAGAAATAGCTTGTCACCAGTGGGGCACTAATGGAATACAACAGCCAGTTCTATGATGCCACAAAATGGCAGTATTTTGTGCTATCATTATAGCTTATTAAAAACAGAGCACGAGGTTGTCATGCAGAGGTGCTGCACATAGATTTGCAGTAGTGTGAATAGACAAAAGTACAATAGCCACGTTTAGGATACAACTAGGTACAGTGAGTGTTTGCTAGTATAATGGCTGAGTTTAAAAAAGTTAGAGTGTGCAATGCAGGCAGACGTGCTGCAAATAACGTTCCAATACTGTGAATAGACAAAAGTACAAAAGCCACGTTTAGGATACAACTAGGTACAGTGAGTGTTTGCTAGTATAATGGCTGAGTTTAAAAAAGTTAGAGTGTGCAATGCAGGCAGACGTGCTGCAAATAACGTTCCAATACTGTGAATTGACAAAAGTACAATAGCCACGTTTAGGATACAACTTGGTACAGTGAGTGTTTGCTAGTATAATGGCTGAGTTTAAAAAAGTTAGAGTGTGCAATGCAGGCAGACGTGCTGCAAATAACGTTCCAATACTGTGAATAGACAAAAGTACAAAAGCCACGTTTAGGATACAACTAGGTACACTGTGTGTTTGCTAGTATAATGGCTGAGTTTAAAAAAGTTAGAGTGTGCAATGCAGGCAGACGTGCTGCAAATAACGTTCCAATACTGTGAATTGACAAAAGTACAATAGCCACGTTTAGGATACAACTAGGTACAGTGAGTGTTTGCTAGTATAATGGCTGAGTTTAAAAAAGTTAGAGTGTGCAATGCAGGCAGACGTGCTGCAAATAACGTTCCAATACTGTGAATTGACAAAAGTACAATAGCCACGTTTAGGATACAACTTGGTACAGTGAGTGTTTGCTAGTATAATGGCTGAGTTTAAAAAAGTTAGAGTGTGCAATGCAGGCAGACGTGCTGCAAATAACGTTCCAATACTGTGAATAGACAAAAGTACAAAAGCCACGTTTACGATACAACTAGGTACACTGTGTGTTTGCTAGTATAATGGCTGAGTTTAAAAAAGTTAGAGTGTGCAATGCAGGCAGACGTGCTGCAAATAACGTTCCAATACTGTGAATTGACAAAAGTACAATAGCCACGTTTAGGATACAACTAGGTACAGTGAGTGTTTGCTAGTATAATGGCTGAGTTTAAAAAAGTTAGAGTGTGCAATGCAGGCAGACGTGCTGCAAATAACGTTCCAATACTGTGAATTGACAAAAGTACAATAGCCACGTTTAGGATACAACTAGGTACAGTGAGTGTTTGCTAGTATAATGGCTGAGTTTAAAAAAGTTAGAGTGTGCAATGCAGGCAGACGTGCTGCAAATAACGTTCCAATACTGTGAATTGACAAAAGTACAATAGCCACGTTTAGGATACAACTAGGTACAGTGAGTGTTTGCTAGTATAATGGCTGAGTTTAAAAAAGTTAGAGTGTGCAATGCAGGCAGACGTGCTGCAAATAACGTTCCAATACTGTGAATTGACAAAAGTCCAATAGCCACGTTTAGGATACAACTAGGTACAGTGAGTGTTTGCTAGTATAATGGCTGAGTTTAAAAAAGTTAGAGTGTGCAATGCAGGCAGACGTGCTGCAAATATCGTTCCAATACTGTGAATAGACAAAAGTACGAAAGCCACGTTTAGGATACAACTAGGTACACTGTGTGTTTGCTAGTATAATGGCTGAGTTTAAAAAAGTTAGAGTGTGCAATGCAGGCAGACGTGCTGCAAATAACGTTCCAATACTGTGAATAGACAAAAGTACAAAAGCCACGTTTGCGATACAACTAGGTACACTGTGTGTTTGCTAGTATAATGGCTGAGTTTAAAAAAGTTAGAGTGTGCAATGCAGGCAGACGTGCTGCAAATAACGTTCCAATACTGTGAATTGACAAAAGTACAATAGCCACGTATAGGATGCCACTAGGTACACTGAGTGTTTGCTAGTATAATGGCTTAGTAACAATGAGTTGTAGTGTGCAATGCAGGCAGACGTGCTCTGCAAATGTCTTTGCACTAGTGGGACTATAGCAAAGTCCAATAGCCACGTTTAGGATGCCACTAGTTACACTGAGTGTTTGCTAGTATAATGGCTTAGTAACAATGAGTTGTAGTGTGCAATGCAGGCAGACGTGCTCTGCAAATGTCTTTGCACTAGTGGGACTATAGCAAAGTCCAATAGCCACGTATAGGATGCCACTAGGTACACTGAGTGTTTGCTAGTAAAATTGCTTAGTTTAAAAAAGTTGGAGTGTGCAATGCAGGCAGATGTGCTCTGCTAATGTCTTTGCACTAGTGGGACTATAGCAAAGTCCAATAGCCACTTTTAGGATGCCACTAGGTACACTGAGTGTTTGCTAGTAAAATTGCTTAGTTTAAAAAAGTTGGAGTGTGCAATGCAGGCAGATGTGCTCTGCAAATGTCTTTGCACTAGTGGGACTATAGCAAAGTCCAATAGCCACGTATAGGATGCCACTAGGTACACTGAGTGTTTGCTAGTATAATGGCTTAGTAACAATGAGTTGTAGTGTGCAATGCAGGCAGACGTGCTCTGCAAATGTCTTTGCACTAGTGGGACTATAGCAAAGTCCAATAGCCACGTTTAGGATGCCACTAGGTACACTGAGTGTTTGCTAGTAAAATTGCTTAGTTTAAAAAAGTTGGAGTGTGCAATGCAGGCAGATGTGCTCTGCTAATGTCTTTGCACTAGTGGGACTATAGCAAAGTCCAATAGCCACCTTTAGGATGCCACTAGGTACACTGAGTGTTTGCTAGTAAAATTGCTTAGTTTAAAAAAGTTGTAGTGTGCAATGCAGGCAGACGTGCTCTGCAAATGTCTTTGCACTAGTGGGACTATAGCAAAGTCCAATAGCCACGTATAGGATGCCACTAGGTACACTGAGTGTTTGCTAGTAAAATTGCTTAGTTTAAAAAAGTTGGAGTGTGCAATGCAGGCAGATGTGCTCTGCAAATGTCTTTGCACTAGTGGGACTATAGCAAAGTCCAATAGCCACGTTTAGGATGCCACTAGGTACACTGAGTGTTTGCTAGTAAAATTGCTTAGTTTAAAAAAGTTGGAGTGTGCAATGCAGGCAGATGTGCTCTGCAAATGTCTTTGCACTAGTGGGACTATAGCAAAGTCCAATAGCCACGTATAGGATGCCACTAGGTACACTGAGTGTTTGCTAGTATAATGGCTTAGTAACAATGAGTTGTAGTGTGCAATGCAGGCAGATGTGCTCTGCAAATGTCTTTGCACTAGTGGGACTATAGCAAAGTCCAATAGCCACCTTTAGGATGCCACTAGGTACACTGAGTGTTTGCTAGTAAAATTGCTTAGTTTAAAAAAGTTGTAGTGTGCAATGCAGGCAGACGTGCTCTGCAAATGTCTTTGCACTAGTGGGACTATAGCAAAGTCCAATAGCCACAGATAGGATGCCACTAGGTACACTGAGTGTTTGCTAGTATAATGGCTTAGTTAGAATGAGTTGGAGTGTGCAGAGGACAAGAGGGTACAGTGGCAGGATTGTGGTGCTCTGGGTAGAGGAATGGAAGCCTGCCTTTCTATTCCCTCCTAATGGTGAAATGCAGGGAGGAAATCCCTGACCTGGGCTACACAGACGCTGTTGCTGTTTGCAGGACCTGTCACTTATGGCTCTCTGACCCTGCCGCTTTGAGCCCTTAAAAGGACTGCTAGAAAGTGCTCTCCCTAAGCTGTCTAACGCTGTGTATGCAGCGCATACAGCTGTATCGGCTATAGGACTCAGGAGGACGGAGCTGCGACACTGATGTCTGACACCAAAGACGCAGAAGGCAGATAATGGCGTTCGTGAAGAAAATGTCCGGTTTTATAATGCAGGGACATGTGACATGCAGATCCTATCACACATGCCGTTGCTTCTCTGGCTCAAAGTCCACTTAGCTGTGTGTGTGTCTGTGATTGGCTGACATGCTGGCCCGCCCCACAAGACGCGCGCGCTTATGGAAGGAAGACAAGAAAAAAAAAAAAAAAATGGCGATCGCCATTATAGAAACAGCAGTGATCTGAAGGCGCTGTTCACGCACACTATACACTGAAATGTGATAATAGTTTGATTCACAGAGTGACTTACACTATTACAGCAGAAACCAAGCTATGATTTAGCTGTTTTTTGGCTGCTAGAACCGTTCTCGAACGTTTCTAGAACTATCGAGCTTTTGCAAAAAGCTCGAGTTCTAGTTCGATCTAGAACATGCCCCAAAATCACTCGAGCCTAGAACTGGAGAACCACGAACCACGAACCGCGCTCAACTCTACTCTTTATTTATTGCCTGGTTCTTTTGCTTATCTGGGTTTGTCATTTGTTGTGGTTGGTTTCAGTTTATTTCCTTCCAGGGATTTTTCCCCTCAGTGGATTGTTGAGGAACTCCCTGCAGTTCTGTGTGTAGTATAGCTCCTTTGGGTCCATGTGGTTATGGCTTGTTGAATTTGTTATAATTTTTGTTTTCTGTTCATTGGTATGACAAGGGCACCTGGTATAGGACGGAGTTCAGATCGAGCGATCTGAGGGCCTTTTTGTACTATCAGGAATTTGGGATTTTGCAGGGTTTTTCTCTGGCTACCATCAGTCCCTTTCCTGTCCTTGCCTATTTTAGTCAGCGGGGGCCTCACCTTTTGCTAATCCTGTCATCTACCTGTGTATTGTGTTTTTCCTATATCACCGCAGTCTTTGAATGTGGGGGGCTTGCTATTCTTGTCTATTTTCTGAGGCAGAGAGTTATTCATCTTTCCTACCTTTAGGATAGGTAGTTCTCCGGCTGGGTTCGCGGTGCACAGGATGTTAGTTCACCCCTCGGCTACTTCTAGTTGTGTTGGTTGGTAAGGGGATGGCGGCCAGATTAGTTGCCAAGGCTCTTGTCACCTTTTTGCCAATGATTTGTGGTGATCTTCCATGGTTCCGGATCATAACAGTACATCCGGCCAAACAAATTTAAAGGGTACTCTTAAGAAGGAAAAAAAAAAAAAAGCTGCTGAGAAAATTATTTTTTTATTTCTTGGTGTTTTTCCTCTTCTTCTTTGGGTTCTGTGGAAGATTTCTTTTGTCTAGCATGGATGAATTGGGTGAGCGTGTTGCTCATCTTGATGCTAAGGTTCGTCAAATAGAGTCTTATCTTGCACAGACTCCCCTTGCAGAGCCTAAAATTCCCGTTCCTGAATTTTTTTCGGGAGATAGGTTGAGATTTTGTGAGCTTCAAAAATAATTGTAAATTATTTTTTGACCTGCGCCCTAAGTCGTCAGGGAATCCCGTACAGCAGGTTAAGATTGTCATCTCCTTGCTGCGTGGTGACCCTCAGGACTGGGCCTTCTCTTTAGCGTCTGATGATCCGATTCTCAATGATGTGGACTCCTTTTTTCAGGCCTTGGCATTATTATATGACGAACCCAATATTGTGGAACAAGCAGAAAAGGTCTTGTTGTCCTTAACTCAGGGTTTGGATTCTGCAGAAACGTTTTGTCAGAAATTTCGTAAGTGGGCGGTCCTTACCAAATGGAATGATGATGCGCTTGCGGCTCTTTTTCGCAAGGGTATTGCGGATGCTGTGAAGGATGTAATGGTAGGATTTCCCGTCCCTTCTGGTCTTGATGCCTCTATGACCTTGGCCATTCAGATTGATAGGCGTTTACGTGAGCGCAGGAAGATACCTGCTGGTTTTGTGCCTGTGGAACAGCCTTTGGAGCCTATGGAGTGTGATAGGGTCCTTTCTAATGCTAGTCGGTAGGGGTTCAGACGGAAGAATAGACTGTGCTTCTATTGTCGAGACGCTACTTCGGGTAACCTTAAGCCCTGTGCCTTTTTCTCTCGGAAGTTTGCTCCTTCTGAACGGAATTATGATGTGGGGAACCAGGAATTATTGGCTATGAAGTGGGCATTTGAAGAGTGGAGGCATTGGTTGGAGGGGGCTAGGCATCAAGTGGTGGTGCTTATGGACCACAAGAATCTCATCTATCTGGAATCGGCCAAGAGGTTGAATCCTCGGCAGGCCAGATGGGCTTTGTTTTTTACTAAAACCCAACAAAGAACCCCATAAAATCCAATATTTTATTAATCAAAACCAAAACAAAGTGCAAATTAAAACCAATATCATTCGGATTGCATATTGAGGTCACAGGGATGATTCTGGGCAAATCCCTACTCTCTCCCTTCCTGACCGCGGGGGTTGGCACCCTATTATAATATACGCAATGGCGCCCCCGCTCGACGTGGACTGACCCTACAGGCCCTGACCTGGCAGTCTTATAAAGTGCTGCTGAAAACTGTGGGCCTCAGTATCTTATCTCAGTGAGAATCTCATACATCCATTCAGACACTCTCAAGAGCCCTAGGTTAGATAGATATTCCAGGTGTTACCCTTATCTATACTTGAATTCACTGTTATAAACAGCACATAATCAGATTTTTAGCCTAGAGACACAGTCCATGTCGCCTATGCATCAGAATTAATAGATGTCAATCAAAAATGATGTAGCCAGATGACCACTGCTTCGCTCCTATGCGTAGCTCACTGCCCGACGCGTTTCTCCTCCCGGACCATGGATCGACCGGAGGTTCATCAGGGGCTGTCCATAGCGTAATCGCATCGATGGCAAAAATTACTATTATGCCACAAAATTGATCCTCCAATGAGGTGCAGTACCCGGAAATTTCACTGTCCACATGTATACATCTTATTAGTGTCACAGAATGTAGAACGGATCCTTCAGATAACGTGCTGTAATCAGTCAGATGTCTTCACAGGCAGGACGCATGCCAATGGTATGGAGTATAATGGCGTTTTTTACCCAGTTTAATTTTGTGGTCTCTTTTTTGCCGGGCACCAAGAATGTTAAGGCCGATGCCCTTTCCAGGAGTTTCTGCGCTGACTCTTTGGAGGTTGTCGAACCGTCTACTATCCTGAATGATGGTGTAGTTTTCTCGGCTATTTCGCCTGATCTGCGGTTGGCACTGGCGGAATTTCAGGGGGATAAACCTGAGAGATGTCCTACAGGGAAACTGTTTGTCCCAGACCAATGGAGAGACCGAGTTGTCTCTGAGGTTCATTGCTCTGTTTTGGCGGGTCATCCTGGCATTTTTGGTACTCGGGATCTTGTGAGACGCTCTTTTTGGTGACCTTCCCTGTCCCGAGATGTCCGTCGTTTTGTGCAGTCGTGTGGAGTTTGTTCTAGGTCCAAGCCCTGTTGTTCACGTTCTAGTGGGCTATTATTGCCTTTGCCTGTACCTAAGAAACCTTGGACGCACATCTCTATGGATTTTATTTCAGAGCTTCCCGTCTCTCAGAAAATGACTGTGATTTGGGTGATCTGTGACAGAATCTCCAAGATGGTCCACTTGGTTCCCCTATCTAAGTTGCCGTCTTCATCAGAGTTGGTGCCTTTGTTTTTGCAACATGTTGTCCGTTTGCATGGTATTCCCAAAAACATTGTTTCTGACAGAGGGGTGCAGTTTGTATCCAGGTTTTGGAGGATTTTTTTGCTCCAAATTGGGTGTTCAGCTGTCTTTCTCCTCGGCGTTTCATCCTCAGACCAACGGTCAGACTGAAAGGGCTAACCAGACCCTGGAGACCTATTTACGGTGTTTTGTTTCTGCGGATCAGGATGACTGGGTTTCGTTTTTGCCTTTGGCTGAATGTGCCCTTAACAATAGAGCTAGCTCTACCACGTTGGTGTCCCCCTTTTTCTGCAATTTTGGGTATCACCCTAGGTTCCTCTCAGGGCAGCTTGAGGCGTCTGACTGTCCGGAGGTGGATTCGGTGGTCGACAGAATGCAGCAGATTTGGGGGCAGGTAGTGGATAAATTGTTTCAGTCCCAAGAAACTGCCCAAAAGTTTGCCAACCGGCGTCGGACTGTTGGTCCCCGGTTTAAAGTAGGGGACATGGTGTGGTTGTCCTCTAAAAATATTCCTATGAGAGTTCCGTCTCCTAAATTTAAGCCCAGATTTATTGGACCTTATAAGATTTCGGAGATTATTAATCCTGTATCTTTCCGTTTGACTGCCTGCGTCATTTAAGATTCACAATGTCTTCCATAAGTCCTTGTTGAAGAAACATGTGGAACCGGCAGTTCCTGCAGCAGCGCCTCCTGACCCTGTTTTGGTACAAGGGGATCTGGTGTATGAGGTTGAAAAAATTCTGGATTCCCGTCGCAGTAGGTGTCAGCTTCAGTACCTTGTGAAATGGAAGGTTATGGGCAGGAGGATAACTCTTGGGTTGCGGCTTCTGACATTCATGCGGACAGGTTGGTTCGCGCCTTCCATCATGCTCATCCCGAGCGACCCGGTGGCGTGGGTGAGGGTTCGGTGACCCCTCCTCAAGGGGGGTACTGTTGTGAATGTTAGTTATGTCTTGGCTGCTGGGAGGCTCCCTCTGGTGGCCAGGAAGGGTTTGGACAGAGACCAGGTGGGTTGTGCAGTGGGTGTTTCCTTTCTTAACTCTCTGCTTATTTACGTCCTGGTCTGATTGCAGGCTGTTGCCGGATGTCAGTTGTTCTTTGTATCTCTTGCCTGCTTAATCCTGCTCTACATCACATCCACTCCAGATAAGTTCTTGCTCTTTATTGCCTGGTTCTTTTGCTTATCTGGGTTTGTCATTTGTTGTGGTTGGTTTCAGTTTATTTCCTTACAGGGATTTTTCCCCTCAGTGGATTGTTGAGGAACTCCCTGCAGTTCTGTGTGGAGTATAGCTCCTTTGGGTCCATGTGGTTATGGCTTGTTGAATTTGTTATAATTCTTGTTTTCTGTTCATTGGTATGACAAGGGCACCTGGTATAGGACGGAGTTCAGATCGAGCGATCTGAGGGCCTTTTTGTACGATCAGGAATTTGGGATTTTGCAGGGTTTTTCTCTGGCTACCATCAGTCCCTTTCCTGTCCTTGCCTATTTTAGTCAGCGGGGGCCTCACCTTTTGCTAATCCTGTCATCTACCTGTGTATTGTGTTTTTCCTATATCACCGCAGTCTTTGAATGTGGGGGGCTTGCTATTCTTGTCTATTTTCTGAGGCAGAGAGTTATTCATCTTTCCTACCTTTAGGATAGTTAGTTCTCCGGCTGGGTTAGCGGTGCACAGGATGTTAGTTCACCCCTCGGCTACTTCTAGTTGTGTTGGTTAGTAAGGGGATGGCGGCCAGATTAGTTGCCAAGGCTCTTGTCACCTTTTTGCCAATGATTTGTGGTGATCTTCCATGGTTCCGGATCATAACAGTAATGAGTCTACAAATTCAATCAGTGCCAGTTGATATATAGGAAAAAAACTTCAGGAAATGCCACCTTATTTGCCACAAGTTGCCATCCCAAATCAATTATTAAAAAGCTTCCAGTAGGAGAATTCATACGTGCTCGTCGCCTATGTTCCTCTGAAGAGTAATTTAACAAGGAATGTAATGTCATGAGAGACATTAAAAAGGGGATATTCATTTATGGATATTAATTGTGCAAAAAATATTGCCAAGAATAAACAGATCTACTTTGTTACAGGATACAACAAGAAAATCCAGGTTTAACTCCAGCAAGATTACTTTTTCCATGGCTTATAGCATGGATTATTTGAATATTGTGGAATTTATCAAGAAATATTCTTGCATATTACCGTATTATTCGGATCATAAGATGCATTTTTTTTTTCCCCCAAATGTTGGGGGAAAGTTGGGGGTGCGTCTTATGGTCTGACTATAGGGCTGCGGCCGGGAATGAGGGTGCTGCGGGTCATCGGGGGCACGAGCAGGGTGTAGCAGCGCCTGCTCGTGACCACGTGGGCCCGCTCATTACATATGCACGCCTATCCTCCCGCCCATTTCTCAGTGCAGAAGCCGGCGCTGACAGGTGGGTGGGAGGACGAGCGGGGACGAGCGGGGACGCGCGCATAGCAAAAAGCCGGCCACATGATCACCCCTGGCAATTACAGCCTGGAGTGATCATGTGCGGCTGTATTCACTGCCCCCCGCGCGTCATCATCAGCGCGGGGTGCAGTGAATCAGTACACTCACCCGTCCCCGTGTGTGGAGCCGTCCCCCTGCTGCACGCAATGTCTTCCTGTCTGTGCCGGTCAGCTGATCTGTGCTGAGCTGGTCAGCTGATCGGCACAGACAGGAAGACATCGCAATGCAGCAGGGGAATGGCTCAACACACGCAGGTCAGCGGCGCAGAGAGGAAGATGATCGGTGCTGGAGAGAGTGAGGAAAAGGTGAGTATAAACGTTTATTTTTTTCTCTGGGCTATAGGATACAGGCCATATACCAGGATGGTATATGAGCACGATGGGGGCATATAGCAGAATGGGAGTATATGAGCAGGAGGGATGGGGGGTATATGAACAGGATGGGGGTATATGAACAGGATGGGGGTATATGAACAGGATGGGAGTATATGAGCAGGATGGATGGGGGGTATATGAACAGGATGGGGTTATATGAACAGGATGGGAGTATATGAGCAGGATGGATGGGGGGTATATGAACAGGATGGGAGTATATGAACAGGATGGGAATATATGAGCAGGATGGGGTTATATGAACAGGATGGGGTTATATGAACAGGATGGGGTTATATGAACAGGATGGGGGTATATGAACAGGATGAGAGTATATGAGCAGGATGGATGGGGGAATATGAGCAGGATGGATGGGGGGTATATGAACAGGATGGGAGTATATGAGCAGGATGGATGGGGGAATATGAGCAGGATGGATGGGGGGTATACCAATAGGATGGGGGTATATCAATAGGATCGGGATATATCAATAGGATCGGGATATATGAACAGGATGGGAGTATATGAGCAGGATGCTGGTATATGAGCAGGATGGGGTTATATGAGCAGGATGCTGGTATATGAGCAGGATGGGGGTTTATAGCAGGATCATATACAAGGCAGGAGGATCATTACCAGGATGGGGTACCTTAGTAGAGAATTTGGGGACATTACCCCCATAACAGTGTCAGCAGCAGATCCTCGCCCCATATCAGTGTGTCATGACCACATTTTTTGCTTAAAGTTTTATTTTCCCATTTTCCTCCTCTAAAACCAGGGTGCGTCTTATGGTCCGATGCGTCTTATAGTCCGAAAAATACGGTACATCAAGATCCAGTTCTAAAATTTTTCTTAGACAATGGTATAAATTTTACGGCCAAAAAATCAAACAATCTTGGAAATATTCTTTCACCATGTTTATTTACTACAAAGGAAAATAAAAGTGATACCTGGTTACATGTAAGTGGCTCTTACAAATGTGGTGGAGTTAAATGTAACATCTGCAAATATATGTCTAGAACCAGAGTATTTTGGAATAACAAGTTGAAGGAGTAAAAAATCCGCGATTTTATAAATTGATCCAGCAGTCATGTCATTTATATGGCCACATGCACATTGTGCAACAAATCATATATTGGTTGCACGACACGAATGCTCAAAAGATGCATAGCAGAGCATGTTTCGGCAGCAGATCCTAACTTTAAAATTGACAATAAATCAATATCGGGTTTGTCTAGACACTTTAGAGATGAACATAATGGTAATTTACAAGCTTTATCCATTGTAGGTATTGAAAAAGTTCACAAACCTGTTAGAGGCGGTGATTGGAAAAAAAGTCTCCTTTCAAGGGAAGCGAAGTGGATACCTGATCTTAATTCACGCAGTCCTTGCGGTTTAAACTATCAAAATGATCTAATGTACATGTTTTGAATACAGCATTGGAGTTTATCCCTAACTTTATGTAGACGATAATATTTTTGCAGTGAAGGTTTTTTGTTTTTTTTATAAGGATATATTCAATAATAATGAATGTTGTGTGTTTTCATATCGTTTAATGATAAATTCTATCAATTTGTCTATATACAATAAAATGATTAAAAAGAGAGAAAAGGAGAACATAGGAGAGGGGAAGGGAAGGGAAGGGAAGAGAAGAAGAGAGATAGGAGGAAAGAGAAAAAAAAAGAAAGATTTTTTTTTTTCATTCTTGAGGGGTTGAGTTATTTATTGAATTTAATTACTATTATCAACTATTACCTTCTTATGTATACTTTTTTGATTGGAAAACACACTACATGTATTTAGATCAAGATCCATATTGTATTGATTTATATGTGTATGATACATGTACGAGGGGCGATCCAAAAGTAATGATAATTGGTTATTTCTATTGCACACAGAAATTAAAATAAAATGTTTTCTTCTCTCTTAGGTACCCACTAGTCCAGGAAAAAAAAAAATCACTTAAATAGGCCACTATTCCCGGGAGCTACATTCATTTGAATATGAACTGCCGAGGAGTGAACATCAAAATGGAAAAAAACGAGCTCAGAGCTGTCATCAAATACCTCTGCTTGAAAAAAATGACTACCAAAGACATACACAGCGACTTGGTGGAAATATTGGGGGACTCTTCTCCTCCATATTCCACAGTTGCATGCAGGGCCAAGGAATTTAACCTAGGAAGAACATCAACGGAAGATGAACATCGTGAAGGACGCCCATCCACGTCCCTCAATGAAGAAAACGTGAAAAAGTTGAAGAAGTTGTATTGGCAGATCGAAGAGTGACTATCAGGCATGTAGCTGAGGTCACAGGGATCTCATATGGCAGTATTCAAAGAATCCTTGCAAAAGAATTGCATATGAGAAAGGTCTCCGCGCGTTGGGTGCCAAAAATGTTAACCGACGAGCAAAAGAAGAAACGAGTTGACATTTCAATAGCAAATCACGAAAAGTTCCAAGCAGACAAGGAGAATTTTTTGTCACGTTTTTTGAACATGGACGAGACCTGGATCCACCACTTTGATCCCGAAACTAAACAACAATCGATGACATGGAAACGAGCCGACGAACCGACGCTGAAGAAATTCAAAGTGTCAAGCTCAGCAGGGAAGCTTATGGCGTCCATTTTTTGGGATGCTGAAGGAATTATTATGGTGGACTATTTGGAGAAGGCAGCCACTATTACGGGCTTCTACTACGCAGAACAAATAAGAAGATTGCGAGAGGCTATCAAGGAGAAAAGGCGCGCAAACTGCGGGCTGGAGTGCTGTTTCATCAAGATAACGCGCCGGCTCACAATGCTGCAGTTGCCACGGCAACCATTCAAGAAGCGGGCTTTGAACTGGTGGAACACCCCCCCTATTCACCAGATCTAGCCCCCAGTGACTTCTTTCTCTTTCCTCGCCTCAAGGAACACCTCCGGGGCAAAAAATTTGATGACAATAGCGACGTGATAACCGCTGTTGGATTTTTTTGAGGGTCAAGATCAAGAATTTTTTTCGAAGGGAATTCTAAGTTTAGAAAAGAGATGGACTAAATGTATAGACTTGTTAGGAGACTATGTAGAAAAATATATATTTTTTTTTAATATATTCATTGTGTTTATTATTGACTAGAAGGTGGCCCGATTCTACGCATCGGGTATTCTAGAATTTACGTATTGTGTAGTTCATGTATGATTTTTGTTATATATATATATATATATATATATATATATATATAGATGTTGTTGTGTGTAGTTACCAAGTGTTTGTGTAGGGCGCTGTACATGTTCTGGGTGTTGTCTGGGTGTGACGGGGGGTGAGAGTGGTGTTGTATGGGTGTTGCGTGTGTTGCGTTGTTTGTGGAGCGCTGTGTGTCTGTAGCGTTGTGTTTGTGTGTGTTGCGCGGTTTGTGTGTGTGTGGTGTGATTTGGGGGAGGTATGTTTTGTGCAATGTGTGTGTTGTGCGGTATGTGAGTATATTTGTGTGTGCCACGGTGTTTGTGTGTTGGGTGTTGTGTGTGTGCAGCGTTGTCTGTGTGTGTGGGTGTCTGTGTAGGGCAGTTGTTTGTGGTTCCCAGTGTGTGTGTGTGGTGTGTTGTGCAGTGTGCGCGCGTGTGTGTGTGTGTGTGTTAGGGGGAGGTGTGCACTTCCCATCGTGCTCCATCCCCCATGCAGCGCACTCTCCATCGTGCTCCATCCCCTATGCTGCGCACCCCCCATCGTGCTCCATCTCCCATGCTGCGCACTCCCAAACGTGCTCCATCCGCCATGCTGCACACTCCCAAACGTGCTCCATCCACCATGCTGCGCACTCCCAAACGTGCTCCATCCGCCATGCTGCGCACTCCCAAACGTGCTCCATCCGCCATGCTGCGCACTCCCAAACATGCTCCATCCCCCATGCAGCGCACTCCCCATCGTGCTCCATCCCCTATGCTGCGCACCCCCCATCGTGCTCCATCCGCCATGCTGCGCACTCCCAAACGTGCTCCATCTGCCATGCTGCGCACTCCCAAACGTGCTCCATCCGCCATGCTGTGCACTCCCAAACGTGGTCCATCCGCCATGCTGCGCACTCCCAAACGTGCTCTATCCGCCATGCTGCGCACTCCCAAACGTGCTCCATCCGCCATGCTGCGCACTCCCAAACGTGCTCCATCCGCCATGCTGCGCACTCCCAAACGTGCTCCATCCGCCATGCTGCGCACTCCCAAACGTGCTCCATCCGGCATGCTGCGCACTCCCAAACGTGCTCCATCCGCCATGCTGCGCACTCCCAAACGTGCTCCATCCCCCATGCTGCGCACCCCCCATCGTGCTCCATCCCCCATGCTGCACCAGCATCAGCCTCTCTACCCGCAGCATCAGCCTCTCTGCCCGCAGCATCAGCCTCTCTCCTCCCAGCATCAGCCTCTCTACCCGCAGCATCAGCCTCTCTCCTCCCAGCATCAGCCTCTCTGTCCCCAGCATCAGCCTCTCTGTCCCCAGCATCAGCCTCTTTCCTCCCAGCATCAGTCTCTCTCCTCCCAGCATCAGCCTTTTCTGTCCCCAGCATCAGCCTCTTTCCTCCCAGCATCAGCCTTTTCTGTCCCTAGCATCAGCCTCTCTCCTCCCAGCATCAGCCTCTCTCCTCCCAGCATCAGCCTCTCTCCTCCCAGCCTACCCCAGCCTCAGCCTCCCCCAGCATCAGCCTCTCTCCTCCCAGCATCAGCCTCTCTCCTCCCAGCATCAGCCTCTCTCCTCCCAGCATCAGCCTTTTCTGTCCCCAGCATCAGCCTCTCTCCTCCCAGCCTACCCCAGCCTCAGCCTCCCCCAGCATCAGCCTCCCCCAGCATCAGCCTCTCTCCTCCCAGCATCAGCCTCTCTCTTCCCAGCATCAGCCTCTCTCCTCCCAGCCTACCCCAGCCTCAGCTTCCCCCAGCATCAGCCTCTCTCCTCCCAGCATCAGCCTCTCTCCTCCCAGCATCAGCCTCTCTCCTCCCAGCCTACCCCAGCCTCAGCCTCCCCCAGCATCAGCCTCTCTCCTCCCAGCATCAGCCTTTTCGGTCCCCAGCATCAGCCTCTCTCCTCCCAGCCTACCCCAGCCTCAGCCTTCCCCAGCATCAGCCTCTCTCCTCCCAGCCTCCTCCAGCACACCGTGCTCCTCTGCCGACACTCACACACCCGATCGCATACACTCACACACACACACACCCGATCGCATACACTCACACACACCCGATCGCATACACTCACGCACACACACATTGACGATATTGCACATACACGCTCACACTCACAACATCTGGAGATACCACATGCTTCTGGCCATGTGATCCTCCGGCAGGTCCTGGAAGCTCACAGCACAGTATCGCCGCCGAGAAGCAAGCGATATCCCAGGATGTTGTGAGTGTGTGGATGCGATGTGATGTGTGTGTGAGAGTGAGTGTGATCTGATGTATGTGTGTATGTGAGTGTGTGTGCTGTTATGTGCGTGCGTGTGTGTATGTTCCGCCGCTGCAGGACCTTGATGCGCTGGTAACTATGCTAGCATGGTTACCAGCGTATCTCGTCCCCCGCTCGCACGGGAGCCCACACCAGCATATGCCGGCCAGCCCCAGCAATGCGAGGGTATGTGTCGGCTGGTTTGGCGGCATACGCTGATGTGGGCTCCCGGGGGTACAGTACTCACCTGGGAGTCGTGGCTCCGTGACCGTGTCGGTTCGGGGAATGCATGGGGGGGGCGGGGCCAGAGCTAGCGTGCATTGCGTGAGGGGGGCGGGGCATGGCCGAGTTGCCAATGCCTGCAGGGTGCCGGGGCGAGAGGCCAATCTGTGGGGGGGCGGAGCCTGGGCGAGCGGCCGGCCAATCCGTGTGGGAGCGCAGCCTGGGCGAGCGGCCAATCCGTGCGGGGGGGCGGGGCCATGGCGAGCCCAGCGGCCAATCAGCTTTGTGTCACCGTAAGGACACAATTTTGGAGCAAGACAGACAGACAGACAGACAGACAGAATAAGGCAATTATATAGATTATCATTACTTTTGGATTGCCCCTCGTATTTGTCCTGCATGCTCTGATCTCTGTATGGGAATTTTACCCACTGGTATTGCATTAGTAATCCCCATGTGGGGTAACACCAGTAATCTCCAGTAATGCCAGGCCTGGATTCAGGTACCTGCATTGCACTCCAGAGCTCTCACCTGAGCTCCGGAGTGCAGCCTAGACTGCACCGCGAGCGCCGAGTGATTGATTCCCCGGCAATTGTGGTTCAGTTCATGTCAACTGCAGACAGGCCGGGCTAAACTCCGGTGCTCTCACCGGAACTCCGGAGATCAGCCCGGCCTGTCTGCAGCTGTCATGAACTGAACCGCAATCGCCGGGCAATCAATCACTCGGCTTTCACGGTACAGTCTAGGCTGCATGTCGGAGCTCAGGTGAGAGCTCCGGAGTTCAATGCAGGTACCTGAATCAAGGCCTGTCATTACTGGAGATTCCTCCGGTAGCCAGTCTGACACTGGGTAACACCATAAATCTTTCCCTGCTTCCTGTTTTGTATACATGTGTGTATCATTTCTAAATCTATAGCCTATGACCAAGGAGGACCCTGTGAGGTCTGAAACATGTAAGGGTACTGCCATGTTTTTTTATTTCACTTTTGCACACTCTTTTTTAAAATGAAGAAATAAAAGTTTTTTATTTTTGAGAATTTTGGTGCTGGGTGTTTTTCCTTTTATTCTTGCCATTGTCCGGATGTGATCTCCGTTTTCAGGCCATGCATCAGTGGAGCTGTGGACAAACTGAAGGGTAGGCTGAATTCAATTTTTTTCTTTTCACATATTTTTTAAGAATTGTGATGTAGACAACTCTAGAGGTCGATCTATCGGGTTATTATTATTTGTGATGGGCAAATAGTGAAATATTTGGGTTCAGATTATTCATCTAGGATATTTTATACTATTCTTGTATTCATCACGAATAACAAATCTAATGGAAGTCAATGCGACACCAAATCATTTTCCAGTGGACCCTCCCAGGATGTCTGGCAGGGATGTAAAAATGCTGAAATGGATGGAGAAATGCTGAAATTGAATGGGAACAGCATGGAAAAGATGCCTGGATGCATCTCTGAAACACAGATTGCTTCTGGGAATAATGTTATCAGAGTATTATGCCTCTATAACGTGCTGTACCCTGCCTATTTGTGATAACCAGTGCAGGTAAAGTAGATAGCTATTGGCTGCAGCCCCCAGCTGTGTGCTTTATCTTGGCTAGTTATCAAAAATAAAGGCTCCCCCACAGTATATAAACTTATTTAAAGAAATAATGATAAAAATGACATGGGGTCTTCTCCATTTTTGATAACCAGCGCAGATAAAGCAGACAGCTGGGGACTAGTATTCTTAGGCTGGGAAGGTCCATAGTTATAGGGCCCTCCACAACCTAAAAATAGCAGGCCCCACAGACGCCCTACAATCCATTAGATGTGTCAATTGTGGTGTTTTACCTGGCTCCTCCCGATTGCCCTGATGGCAATTGGGGTAAAGATGGGTTTGATATCGTCTGTGATTTGTAAAAAATCACAGTTGCCATTATGCCCTGGGTTGGTAATGGAGGGGTGTCTATGAGACCCACTATTTTACTAGTGGTGCATTGAGATTAGACACAGAAAATTGCACAACTACATAAATATTTATCCTTGAGACCTTATATGGTTCACTAAAAATTGGCGTTATTCATAAGGATTACTGATTCCAGGCCAATAGGATAAATAAATTGGGGTCAGCCGACTATAATAAAAAATAAGGTCTGATATGTATGTATGGCTGATGGTCAATAGTGCAGTGAGTTTTTTATTAGTTTATTTATGAGGACCGAGGCTACTGAGTCTAGTCCTTCAGGACTCAATAATTTAGTGGTTGTGCCAGGCAGACCTACTCTTGTTGGTGGATATAGGCTGGTTTAAATTATATCATTAAAAGAATGTATTCATTAAATAATCCACCATGTCAGTGATTTTGTTAATTTTGTGGATTGTGTGGTGACATCAGTGATTGTAATGCATGACCATTCACATTAGTGTTTTTGGTATGTGTGCCATCTGTTTTCACATGTACTGGAGACATGTATACACATGTACCCATTATAATATAAAGTGCTAGGTGATAGATCAGTAGACAGACGGACAGATAGAGGGAGGGACGAATGGATGGACAGATGATTTTCTGTGAATTTGAGAGATGACAAATTGATAAATGAATTATAATATGTGAAATAGATGATAGATAGATGGATAGATTGTAGAGATTTAAAAAAAATAAATAATTGAATTAAATTTAAAAAACACAACGTGGGGTCCCCTCATTTTTAGTAATGTAAACAGCAAACAGCTGTGAGCTGATATCATCAGGCTGGGAAGGTCCATGGTAATTGGGCCCTTCCCAATCTAAAAACATCAGCCTACAGCTGCTTCAGGAGTGGAGTATTCTGTGAGATACTCCAATTTTGGTGCTTTAATTTTGCTCATCCCGATGCCTTGGTGTCTTGGCAATCGAGTTCATAATTTTTGGGATTGAAGTGTTGAAAAACACAGCTTACATCAATGGAGTCTATGAGGCACCTCAATTACTAGCCAGGTAATAAAAAAACACACTCACAAAAATACTTTATTGAAATAAACACTTCCCTCTTTCCCTCATTCACCACTTTGTTAACAACAACAAAAAATCCCATGCAAATCCAATGTAGTTCCCCATTCTAGGCCCCTTTTAGTATTAATGTCCCTCATCGTGAGCCCCTTTCTGTATTACTCTACCCTATTCTAGGCCCATTTCTGTTTTAATATGTCCAGTCCTGGACCCCTTTCTGGTATAATGACTCCTATCCTGGCCCCTTTGTTTAATAATATCCTCATTCAGACTCCTTCCTGGTGTAATATCCCCCATACCGGGCCTCTTCCAGAAATTATGTCCCCCAGCCTGGCTAATTTATTTCATAATATTTTGATGCTTTTTTGATGCTAATGTCCCCATCATAGGCCCCATTGTGTAATAATGTTCCCCATCTTGGACCTCTTGGTGTAATTGTGATGCCCTGGACCCCAGGGGTCAAAGGTAACAACACCTATCACATTACACACACACCCCTATCCCTTGTGAGGACACATCAGTCACCCGAAGGGGAGACCTGATGTCTTCCTCAGGGCTGGTAGAGCACACCAGGTGGGCGGAGTCAGGTGGAAAGGCACGCCCACTGAGGAGACTACTGCCCTGAGGCACGAAATAGAAACAGATGAAGTTGTACAGTGACAGTGAGAGGAGTGGAGTTGTAGAGCTGTCAGGGACCCAGGTAGGAGCCTGGGACTCTTGAACCGTCAGGCAGGCAGACGGTGGTGGCCGCCTGCAGGAGTACCGGTACAGCAACCAGCGGAACCATAGGGACCGGGCCAGGATTGGAGCCTGCCGGCCCTGAACCGGGGAGTCAACTGTGTACCGGAGCACCAGAAACCTGGTACTCAGACCCCGTCCTAGCTTAGAAGCCACTGAGTTTAGACAAATTGACTGATTGCTGGCTGGACCTCACGGGTTCATCCACCCCCAAAGTCCCGAAAGAAGGCAAAAGCCCACTGATACCGGGTGAGAGCCACCGCCAAGGACCAAACATCCGACGGGCCAGCACCTGCGGGCAACCACTGTCAGCTCAACGCCGGGAAGCAGGCTACCACTGTCCAGGCAGAGGAGCCGAAATACCACAACAAGAGGTGCAAGGGAAAGGGGCCACCATCAACCTCACAGGGGACAAAGGCAGCCAGCTGCGGGACCCGACCATACCCGAACTTTGGTTTACCAGTGGCTCTGAGTGTGAATTAATCGTGAGTACACCAGTGCCATCCGGGCACGACACTGCACCGCAGCACGGCATCCTGCACCCCAACAACAACACCATCGCCAGTCCCCACCGGGCCCCGGGATACACCGCCCCTACCCACGGAGGGGCCGACATCCAGGCTGCGCCTTCAACACCGATCCTGGGAGCCCCCTTCACTCCAGCCGCAGCGGTGGTGCATCCCGATCCGGAGGTGCTCGTGCCACCGACAACTCGAGCCCGGACCTCGATCGGTTTGGCCCGAGCAGCGGAGAAGCGGCCGGGCCCCTCTCAGGGCGGTACATAATAATGTCCACCACCTTGGTCTAATAGCTATAATAATGTCCCCCATCCTTGGCTTCTTCAAAAATAATGTCCCCCATTCTAGGCCCTTTATTTAATAGTGTCATGCATCTTGGGCCCACTCCTATAATGATGTTCAGCATCCTACTAGCATTAGTGTCCCTTGTCCTGGGTCCTTTATGTAATAATGTCCTACAAACTTAGCCCCTTCTAGTAATAATGTATCCTATCCTTGTCTCTTTATTTAGCAATGTCCCCCAACCTGGGCCTCTTCTAGTAATACTATTTCCCCTTCTGGTCCCTTTCTATCATAATGCATAACATCTAACATCTCCATCCTGGACCCCATCTTATAATAATATCCACTATCCTGGACCCCTTCCTAGTATAATGTCCCGATATAGGGCCCCTTCCTGGTATAATGTCCCTCATGCTGGGCCCCTTTCAGGAATAATGTCTTTCATTCTTCTCCAACACACTTTAAAATGAAATAAAACATTTTCTTACCTTCACCTGCTCCCATTGCAGTGGCATCCTCTTCTATAACCAGCACAGAATCTAGCAGCTGCGCTTTATTACATTTCAGCTTAATGTTCATCTGAGGATGCACATCCATTTAAATTAGGCGCTCGAATTGGTGGACCCTCCTCCCACATCAGCCCGGTCACTTTGGTAACTTTTGGGACTGCAATGAATAAACCTCTTCCACCATGAGCTGCTATGATAAGTTTATGATAAGCTATGTAAATTTTGTGCCTGTGAACGTTTCCCCATTTTTTCATGTTACATCCACAAACGTATGTATTTTATTGGGATTTTCCGTAATGCACCAACACAAAGTAGACATACTTTGAAGTGTAAAGGAAATGATACATGGTTTTCTAAATATTTAATAAATATAAATCTGAAAATGTTGACATGCATTTATATTTAGGCTTCGGTAGTATGATAGCAATTGCCTCCAGTCGTCACCTAGTTAGTAAATTGAGTCCACTTGTGTGTAGTTTATTCTCAGTATAACTACAGATGTTCTGTGAAGGCTTCAGAAGTTTGTTTGAGAACATAAGGGATCAAACAGCTTAATAAAAACCATTGAAAAAATCATACAACTCTTTAACCCCTCCACCACCCAGCCTGTTTTCAGGTTCTCAAACAGGCCAATTTATTTTCTAACCAGTGTCATTTTTTGAGATAATAACGCTGGAACGTTTCAAGGATTCCAGTGATTCTGAGATGTTTTTTAATGACAAATTGTACTTCACGTTGGGGGTAAATTTAAGTTGACATTTTTTGCCTTTACTTGTGAAAATATCGGAAATTTGATGAAAATTTAAAAATAATCTCAATTTTCAAACTTCAACTTTTTATGCTTTTAAACTAGAGTTATTTCACACAAAATAGTTAATAAATTTACCACATGTCTACATCAGCGCAATTTTTTAGACAAAATGTTTTAGTGAGGAAGTTAGAACGGTTAAAAGTTCATCAGCAATTTCTCATTTTTCCAACAAAATTTACAAAACCATTTTTTCAAGCACCACATCACATTTAAAGTGATTTGAGAGTCCAATGTGACAAAAAATACCCTGAAGTGACACTATTCTAAAAACTTTTCCCCACAAATAGCTCAAAACCACATTCAAAAAGATTATTAATAGGGATGATTGAATACCCTAATATTCGCTTTGCTGAATATCCGGCGAATACGTAGCTGCTATTCAACTATTCGCGAATATTCAACCCCCAATGTAAGTCTATGGGAAACCAAAATAATTTTACATTGGACCTAACGGTGACCTGTGGTGACTGAAGAAAAGGCTGAAATCGATGGGAAAAGGCTGAAACAGTATGGGCACAGCCTGTAGACGGTGCCTGACTGCATTTTTGGTGTCTTGGAATAACGTGGTCAGAGCAGCATGCGGCATTTACGTAGTGGCAAAAACAGCTCTCAAACGAAAGTAAAAGAAGGGAAATTGCTAGGAAACAGTTTCTAGTACCTAATCACTGTAATAATCAAGTCCCCTTCCCCACATCTGCACTCACATGCCCCCCCTCCACCACTACCCTCTTCTATCCTCCTATTTGCCTTTCACAGCTGCACTCTCCTGCTCACTCCCCCACAGCTGCACTGTCCTGCCCCCTCCCCCCACAGCTGCACTCTTCTTTCCCCTCCTCCTCTGCCCTGTAGCTGATGATATGCCTCACCGCTGACCTGTGATGGTGGCCCACCCTCCTCATCTTCATGGTTTGCTGTCAGACATCCAACTTTCTTATTTCTTTGTATATACAGTGTGTACAAAATGCTCACATATACAGTACAAAAAGAGAAATCTAGTGTATATGGCTGCATTTGTGTGAATGTGTACACGTGTGGCATTTTTAAAATTCAGATACTAAAAAAGCAAAATTATTACTAAAAGGGCCAAAAAACCCTCTTAAAAATACTAAAACTCATGTACCATTAAAAAAAAACAAAAAAACACCATTTTTAGATGCAACATGAATAAATTTATAATGTTATTTATAGCACAAATATAATATACAGAAAATAAAAAAGATGTATAAGGCTATATACCAGGATGGGGGACAAGCATACAAGCATGGGATGAGAAAGCTGGGTGCTGAGGGAAAGAGGCTCTTTCCCTCAACACCCAGTTTTCCCATGCAATGCTATACATTTTTCCCTCAGCACCCAGCTTTCCCATGCTGTGATATCCCTCAGAACCCAGATTTCATATATTCTGATATCTATCTTGTCCTCAGCTTCCAGCTGATGCTGAGTGCTGGGTCACCCACCCATGCTCTGCTATACATCTTTCTCTTAGCACTCAACTTTCCCATGTTTTGCTATACATCTTTCTCTCACCACCCAGCATTCCCATGCTCTGATATCAAGAGCAAGCTGGGTGCTGAGGGAAAGTTGTATAGCAGAGCACTAGAAATCTGGGTGCTGAGGACAAGATGGATATCAGAACATGGAAAGCTGTGTACTGAGGGAAAAAGGGATATTGGAGCATGGGAAAGTTGGGTGCTGAGGGAAAGAGCCAAGTGTCAGCGTAATCATCCTGTACCCCAAGGGGGTGCCCCGGTCCTAATTTTGCACCGGGACCTATCCAACTCTAGTTACGCCACTGATACCAATGTCAAGCAGGTAACATCGCTGTATGAAGTCTCATGCTTGCCTGTGAATGGTAGAGTGCAGAGAGCTCCTAGCACGCGCTGCACTGCAAATGAATCAAGTGTAGTAAATCCCTGGCGGCGCAAGCCCCCTGCATAGTAACGCAATCGTCACGAGGTCTACGGATCTGCAGGCCACAACAAGCAGTTAAGAGAAAACAGGAAATGGAGGAAAGGTGAGAAGAATGGGTTTTTTTTGTGTATGTCAAGAACAGCATAATAGGGAACTAGGATGAAGACTGGAGACATTATTACTTGGGCACAATGCTACAAGGGGAAATTATTTAGACTTTTAAAGACCTTGAAGACCTAAGTGCTTCACAAAATTTTATAAATTGAGCTGTGAAAGTAAAAAAAAAAATCATATTTTCCTCACAAAAATGTTGTTTTAGCCCCAAATTTTGGATTTTCTTCAGTGTAACAGGACAAAATGTACCATGCAATTTGTTGTGCAATTTCTCTTGAGTACACCAATACCTCATATGTGGTTTGCGCACACTGCACAGCAGGGCTTGGAAGATAAGAAGTGCGATTTGACTTTTGGAACTCAAAATTGTGTGGAATTGATAGTGGACACATGTCACTTTTGTAGAGACCATAATGTGCCTAACCATAACCAGTGGAAACACATACAACTCACTCCATTTTGGAAGCTAAACCCCTCAATGAACTTATCTAGATGTGTTAATCCCCATGTGCTTTACAGAATTTTATAGTGTTGAGCTAAGAAAATAAAAAAATATTTATCCCTAATTTTTTTTATTGTCATAAGGGTAACGGGAGCATCATACAATTTGTTTTTCCGCCAATAACCCATATATTATAGAAAACTACTTTTAATGCATGGCTCAGAAGGGAAGGAACAAAATTTTGGCTGGAATAGATTGTGGACACCATGTCACATTTGAAGAGTCCCTGACCTGCTAAAAGCCCCACAAGTGACTCCATTTTGGAAATTACACCTGCTTCTGAATTCTTATAGGGGATTAGGGAGTGTTTTTATCACTCAGGTGATGTCGAAAATTTTATAACATTGGGCAAAGTAAATGAAAGTTACTGTTTTTTTCCAATGAACTGTTGCTGTGGCCCAAGTTTTTAATTTTCAAAGGGGTAATGGGAGAAGATGAACAATATAATTTGTTTTGCAATTACTCTTGAGTATGCTAATACTCCATTTGTGGTTAAAAACTACTTTTGAGGCACAGTGTAAAGCTCAAAATGGAAGGCGTGTCATCTTATAGTGCAGATTTGCTGTTATGGTTTGTGAGTGCATGTCACATTGGCAGAGGCCCTGAGGAGCCAGAAAAGCAGAATCTCCCATAATTGACCTCATTTTACAAACTACACTTCTCAAATAATTTGTCTAGGGGTGCAGTGGTCATATTGACAGATGTGTCACAGAATTATATACCATTTGGGCTGAAGAAAAAATAATTTAATTTTTACTACAAAAATGTTATTTTAGCTCCAGTTTTTAAATTTTCACACAGGAAAATGGGTAAAAATGGCACCAAAATGTGTCACAAAATTTCTGCTGGATATGACAATACACCATGTGTTGCTATAGAATACTGCTTAGCCACAAAGCGAGACTCAGGAAGGAAGCAGTGCTCTTTGATGCTTGGAGTACACATTTTCGTACAATAGTTTGTGGTCTCCATATACAGACCCCTTAGTGCCAGAAAAGCAGAATTTCCCTCAAGTGAGTACTAGATGAGCAGAATCCCCCTCAAGTGACCCGGTTTTGGAAACTACAACCTTTTAGAATTTTTATTTACAGGTGTAGTGATGATATTGACTTAATTGGTGTTTTCCAGAATCAAGTAGCAATGGATATTACTGAGTGAAAACTGCAAATCTGTCATTGCATTGCTAAATGCAATGTAGTGCCCAGTACGTTGTAGTGCCCATAGACTGTGTCCAACTTGAGCTTCTGGAAACATGCACTCCATAAATTTAGCGAGCTTTCCTCAGTACAGAAATGCCAAACATGTAGATGTTAAATGTGGTTTAAGCACACTATGGGACTAAGAAAGGAGTGAGGCATTTGGATTTTAGAGTACAAATTTTGTTGGATTTCAAACCATAGCACTTTTCCAGAGCCTTTGCACTACCAGTATTGTGGAAACCCCCTATATTTCTATTAACAGATGACGGACCTTACTGGGAACCTGTCTATTTGTGGGTTACGTTAGATGATATTGATAGCAATTTGAGGTACACAACATTTTGGATCAATTTACATATATCCTGTACTCTATGTTGAGCATTTACTTAGAGTTTCCATCTAGAGCTCTGAAATACATGATTCAAATGAAACTCTCAATGGATCCATTTACTAATGAGTCAGCAGAGTTACTCTGGACTCTGTTTGGCCACTGTTCAGTGATGTTCGTCTTTTCAAAGGTGCACAAAACTGTTGTTGACAGGACTTTTGTGCCTAAAAAGATGCATAAAAGATATACCCTGCCAGACCACAGGCCAAACAGGAGGTCAAATTGACTTCATCTGCCTCATTATAGTGAATTTTTGGATCACGTTTTTCAGTGATTTACACATAATCCCCAGTGTAATAGTTCAGTGTAGAGCACAAGATAAATGTGAACTGCGCCTTACTGCGATCTGTGGGAGGCAGAATAAACAAATCAAAAGCATTTTAACCCCTTAAGGACGAAGCCAGTTTTGTACTTAATGCCCAGGCCATTTTTTTCAATTTTGACCAGTGTCCCTTTATAAGGCTATAACTCTGGAACGCTTCAATGGATACCGGTGATTCTGAGATTGTTTTTTCATGACATATTGGGCTTCATGATAGAGGTATATTTAGGATGATATTTTTTTATTTTATTTGTGAAAAAATCTGAAGTTTGAAAAAAAAAATAAAAATTTTGCAATTTTCAAACTTTTAATTTTTATGCCCATAAACCAGAGGGTTATGTCACACAAAATAGTTAATAAATAACATTTCCCACTTGTCTACTCTAGATCAGCGCAATTTTTGAAACAAAATTTTTTGAAGTTAGGAAGTTAGAAGGGTTCAAAGTTCATCAGCAATTTCCCATTTTTTCAACAAAATTTACAAAACCATTTTTTTAGGGACCACATCCCATTTGAAGTGACTTTGAGAAGCCTAGGTGACAGAAAATACCCAAAAGTGACACCATTCTAAAAACTGCACCCCTCAAGGTACTCAAAACCACATTCAAGAAGTTTATTAACCCTTCAGGAGCTTCACAGGAACTAAAGTAATGTGGAATGAAAAAAAATAAAATTTAACATTTTACCTAAAAATGTTGCTTTAGCACTAATTTTCTTACTTTTTCAAGAGGTAACACCAAAACTTGGACCTCACACTTTGTTACCCACTTTCTTATGAGCGCGCCAATACCCCACATGTGGTCAGAAACCTTTGTTTGGGTAAATGGGAGGGCTTGGAATGAAAGGAGCAATATTTGAATTTTGGAAAGCAAAGTTGGCTGAAACAGATTGCGGGCACCATGTTGCATTTACAGATCCCCTAAGGTACCTAAACAGCAGGAACCCCCCTCAAGTGACCCCATTTTGGAAACTAGACCCCTTAAGGCTTCTATCGAGGGGTATTCTGAGCATTTTGGACCCACAGGTACTTCACAGATTTTGATAACGTTACGTTGTCATATTGAAAATTGTCATTTTTTTCTCAAAAATGTTGCTTTAGCATCAATTCTCTCACTTTTTCAAGAGGTAATTCCAAAAATTTGACCCAAATCTTTGTTACCCACTTTTTTATGAGCGCGGTGATACCTCACATGTGGTCTGAAACCTTTGTATGGACAAATGGGAGGGTTTGGAACGAAAGGAGCAATATTTGAATTTTGTAAAGGAAATTTGGCTGAAAAAGATTGCGGGCACCATGTCGCATTTGGAGGACCCCTAAGGTACGTAAACAGCAAAAAACCACCACAAGTGACCCCATATTGGAAACTAGGCCTCTCAAGGAATTTATCTAGATGTTTGGTGAGTCCCCTGAACCCCCAGGTGCTTCACAGAAGTTTATAACGTTGAGCCATGAAAATAAAAAAATAAAATTTTACCACAAAATTGTTACTTCAACCAGGTAGCTTTTTTTTCACAAGGGTAACAGGAAAAAAATCACCATGAAATTTATTGTGCAATTTCTCCTGAGTTTGGTGATATCTTATATGTGGTGGAAATCAACTGTTTGGGCACACGGCAGGTCTTGGAAGGGAAGGAGCGCCATTTGACTGCAAAATTGGCTGGAATCAATTGCGGACGTCATGTTGCATTAGGAGAGCCCCTGAGGTGCCTAAGCAGTGGAGGTCCCCCACAAGTGACCCCATTCTGGAAAATAGACCCCTCAAGGAATTTATCTAGATGTTTGGTGAGTACCCTGAACCCCCAGGTGCTTCACAGAAGTTTATAACGTTGAGCTGTGAAAATAAAAAAAATACATTTTTACCACAAAATTGTTACTTTAACCACATAGCTTTTTTTTTAACAAGAGTAAAAGGAAAAAAAGCAGCATAAAATTTATTGTGCAATTTCTCCTGAGTATGCTGATACCTTATGTGTGGTGGAAATCAACTGTTTGGGTGCACAGCAGGGCTCGGAAGGGAAAAAGTGCCATTTGACTGAACATTTGGCTGGAATAATTAGTAGACGCTATGTCGCATTTGGAAAGCCCCTAAAGTGCCTAAACAGTGGAGGTCCCCCACAAGTGACCCCATTTTGGAAACAAGACACCTCAAGGCTTTTATCTAGGTGTATATTGAGCATTTTGAATCCACGAATACTTCACAGAATTTGATAAGCTTAGGTTGCCCTATTGAAAATTTTCATTTTTTTCACAAAAAGGTTTCTTTAGCATCACATTTCTCACTTTTTCAAGAGGCAACAACAAAACATGGACCAAAAAGGTTGTTATCCAATTTCTTGTGAGCGCAGGGATACCCCATATGTGGCCAAAAACCTCTGTTTGGATTAATGGGAAGGCTTGGAATGGAAGGAGCACCATTTGAATTTTGGAAAAGTTGAAATAAATTGCACGCACCATGTCACATTAGCAGGGCCTCTTGGGTACCTATACAGCAGAAACCCCCCACAAGTGACCCCATTTTGGAAACTGGACCCCTCAAGGATTTTATTCAGGAGTATAGTAAGCATTTTGAATCCACAGGTACTTCACAAAAATGTACACAGTGTCAGCCTTCCTGCAGAGATGTGAGTGTTGTCCACGGGAGAACGCAGCTGCCCATGCCCACGATTTGGGTTCAGGCTGCTGTGGACTTTAGCTCTATTCTACCTGCACAGAACACTCATCTCCGCAGCATAAATTGACATGCTGAGGCTCGGGAAGCTGCGCCACAGGTTAGTTTATGCTGCGGAGAAAAGAAGCACAGTGGGCATGAGATTTCTAAAAATCCTTCCACTGTGCTTCTACTGCACAATGCAGCATTATGGACGCAGGGAAAACACTGCGCCCAAAACGCTGCAAACCCCGATTGTGGGCGCATAGCCTAAAATGCTACAATGGATGAATGGATAGATGTCAAACCAATATAACGTCCCACCCCCTGCATATTCTAAGCTGGCGTCCTTTAGTGCCTTTCATATGGCACTAAAGGGTGCCTAGCCTTGTATTTAGCCCAAAAAAAATAATTAAAATAAATGACGTGGGGTCCCCCCCTATTTTTGATAGCCAGCTAGGGTAAAGCAGACAGCTGTAGCCTGCAAACCACAGCTGACAGCTTCCCCTTGGCTGGTGATCAATTTGGAGGGATCCCCAAGCTGTATTGTGTTTTTTTTTAATTATTTATGGATAAATAATTTAAAAAAAAACAAACGTAGGGTCCCCCCAAATTAGATCACCAGCCAAGGTGAAGCTGACAGCTGGGGTCTGGTATTCTCAGGGTGGGAAGAGCCATGGTTATTGGACTCTTCCCAGCCTAAAAATAGCAGGCCGCAGCCGCCCCAGAAGTGGCGCATCCATTAGATGCGCCAATCCTGGCGCTTCGCCCCAACTCATCCCGCACCCTGGTGCGGTGGCAAACGGGGTAATAAATGAGGTTGATACCAGATGTGTAATGTCACCTGGCATCAAGCCCAGCAATTAGTTATATTAAGGAATAACGTTTGGAACTCCATTCTATGTCTGAACTGGGTGCAAAAAACCTAAAAAACATCACTATGGGGAGATAAGGTATGCACACCAGTGACTATGGAAGGGGAATACATGGAATAGCAGAAACTGCTGTGTGAATACTGACATGAAAAATTCAATAGCTATTTGTAAGAATGAAATGTGAAAAATGGAACCTGCATTACTGCCATGAATATATGAATAAAGAGAAATTTAGCTACTGAATTGATCAATGCAATAGAGCCCCAACACTACGCCAAAGTATTTCTCTACGTTGGGGTCCCTAGCTTGTGTGTGTCCTCTCATGCAGTTAAAAAACTTACCGTGTATGGGAGGCTGAGACCCAGGCTATATATACGATGTGGATTGGCAATAGGTGTGTATGGGGAGGGTTCACAAACGAAAAACTACTAACATTAAGGAATAACGTTTGGAACTCCATTCTATGTCTGAACTGGGTGCAAAAAACCTAAAAAACATCACTATGGGGAGATAAGGTATGCACACCAGTGACTATGGAAGGGGAATACATGGAATAGCAGAAACTGCTGTGTGAATACTGACATGAAAAATTCAATAGCCATTTGTAAGAATGAAATGTGAAAAATGGAACCTGCATTACTGCCATGAATATATGAATAAAGAGAAATTTAGCTACTGAATTGATCAATGCAATAGAGCCCCAACACTACGCCAAAGTATTTCTCTACGTTGGGGTCCCTAGCTTGTGTGTGTCCTCTCATGCAGTTAAAAAACTTACCGTGTATGGGAGGCTGAGACCCAGGCTATATATACGATGTGGATTGGCAATAGGTGTGTATGGGGAGGGTTCACAAACGAAAAACTACTAACATTAAGGAATAACGTTTGGAACTCCATTCTATGTCTGAACTGGGTGCAAAAAACCTAAAAAACATCACTATGGGGAGATAAGGTATGCACACCAGTGACTATGGAAGGGGAATACATGGAATAGCAGAAACTGCTGTGTGAATACTGACATGAAAAATTCAATAGCTATTTGTAAGAATGAAATGTGAAAAATGGAACCTGCATTACTGCCATGAATATATGAATAAAGAGAAATTTAGCTACTGAATTGATCAATGCAATAGAGCCCCAATACTACGCCAAAGTATTTCTCTACGTTGGGGTCCCTAGCTTGTGTGTGTCCTCTCATGCAGTTAAAAAACTTACCGTGTATGGGAGGCTGAGACCCAGGCTATATATACGATGTGGATTGGCAATAGGTGTGTATGGGGAGGGTTCACAAACGAAAAACTACTAACATTAAGGAATAACGTTTGGAACTCCATTCTATGTCTGAACTGGGTGCAAAAAACCTAAAAAACATCACTATGGGGAGATAAGGTATGCACACCAGTGACTATGGAAGGGGAATACATGGAATAGCAGAAACTGCTGTGTGAATACTGACATGAAAAATTCAATAGCTATTTGTAAGAATGAAATGTGAAAAATGGAACCTGCATTACTGCCATGAATATATGAATAAAGAGAAATTTAGCTACTGAATTGATCAATGCAATAGAGCCCCAACACTACGCCAAAGTATTTCTCTACGTTGGGGTCCCTAGCTTGTGTGTGTCCTCTCATGCAGTTAAAAAACTTACCGTGTATGGGACGCTGAGACCCAGGCTATATATGCGTATAATGTAGATTGGCAATAGGTGTGTATGGGGAGGGTTCACAAACGAAAAACTACTAACATTAAGGAATAACGTTTGGAACTCCATTCTATGTCTGAACTGGGTGCAAAAAACCTAAAAAACATCACTATGGGGAGATAAGGTATGCACACCAGTGACTATGGAAGGGGAATACATGGAATAGCAGAAACTGCTGTGTGAATACTGACATGAAAAATTCAATAGCTATTTGTAAGAATGAAATGTGAAAAATGGAACCTGCATTACTGCCATGAATATATGAATAAAGAGAAATTTAGCTACTGAATTGATCAATGCAAAAGAGCCCCAACACTACGCCAAAGTATTTCTCTACGTTGGGGTCCCTAGCTTGTGTGTGTCCTCTCATGCAGTTAAAAAACTTACCGTGTATGGGAGGCTGAGACCCAGGCTATATATACGATGTGGATTGGCAATAGGTGTGTATGGGGAGGGTTCACAAACGAAAAACTACTAACATTAAGGAATAACGTTTGGAACTCCATTCTATGTCTGAACTGGGTGCAAAAAACCTAAAAAACATCACTATGGGGAGATAAGGTATGCACACCAGTGACTATGGAAGCGGAATACATGGAATAGCAGAAACTGCTGTGTGAATACTGACATGAAAAATTCAATAGCTATTTGTAAGAATGAAATGTGAAAAATGGAACCTGCATTACTGCATTACAGCCTCCCATACACGGTAAGTTTTTTAACTGCATGAGAGGACACACACAAGCTAGGGACCCCAACGTAGAGAAATACTTTGGCGTAGTGTTGGGGCTCTATTGCATTGATCAATTCAGTAGCTAAATTTCTCTTTATTCATATATTCATGGCAGTAATGCAGGTTCCATTTTTCACATTTCATTCTTACAAATAGCTATTGAATTTTTCATGTCAGTATTCACACAGCAGTTTCTGCTATTCCATGTATTCCCCTTCCATAGTCACTGGTGTGCATACCTTATCTCCCCATAGTGATGTTTTTTAGGTTTTTTGCACCCAGTTCAGACATAGAATGGAGTTCAAAACGTTATTCCTTAATGTTAGTAGTTTTTCGTTTGTGAACCCTCCCCATACACACCTATTGCCAATCCACATCGTATATATAGCCTGGGTCTCAGCCTCCCATACACGGTAAGTTTTTTAACTGCATGAGAGGACACACACAAGCTAGGGACCCCAACGTAGAGAAATACTTTGGCGTAGTGTTGGGGCTCTATTGCATTGATCAATTCAGTAGCTAAATTTCTCTTTATTCATATATTCATGGCAGTAATGCAGGTTCCATTTTTCACATTTCATTCTTACAAATAGCTATTGAATTTTTCATGTCAGTATTCACACAGCAGTTTCTGCTATTCCATGTATTCCCCTTCCATAGTCACTGGTGTGCATACCTTATCTCCCCACAGCAATTAGTTATGTCACGGTGTCTATTTGATACCAGACATAACTAATTGACAGTAATAAAAGAAAAAATTGACAACAAAAAAAAAATTTATTTGAAAAAACACTCCCCAAAAACATTCCCTCTTTTGGCCAATTTATTGAAAAGAAAAAAAAAAATCGGGTCCCTGTAATCCATTTGGACGTCCCACGGCGATTGTGGACCTTCTAGAATATGGGGGGCACGTTCAGGGAACGTGTCCCCCATTTTCTAGGAGTGCAGACCCTCCATTTGAGGAGAGTGGGTGCAAAGAATTTGCACCCACCCTCCCCGGGTCACAGCTGCAGAGTGTGAGCAGCAGCGTCTCTGAGTCAGACACAGGAAGCTGACAGCCGCGCTCTGCAGTGTGACCGGCGTGCACTGTGAAGGAGGAGGGGGCCGCGGGGGATCAGAGCTGACAGGTACGGGGGACACCGGGGTGGGGATAGGGGGTGACCTGGCAGGGCCTGGGGAGCAGGTTTCTGTCGTATGTGTCATAGCACATGCGACAGAAACCATAGGAAAGGGGGAAATGCGGCCGGCGCGCTGCTGTGCGAACCGGTATGTGCGGCGCCATGTTAGATTATTGGGAGGAAGGGGGGGTGGGGGGACACTTTGGCGACACCGGGGGACTGGAGAGGACTGGGGGATGAGATTTATCTCCCATCTGACATGTTTGTTTATGCCAGATGGGAGATAAATGATTTTTTACCGGCGCGGTCATTTACTGTAACCTGATCATCGGTATACGGTGTATACCGGTCATCAGGTGAGCGGGGACCGGAAAAACCGGCCAGAATTATGATCTCCAGGGTCTCAGCTACCCCCGGCAGCTGAGACCCCGGATTTTTTCTGACTCTGGGGGGCGCTAGACCCTTTTTTCCAACCGCCGTTAAAAAGCAGCGGATCGGAAGAAGTACCCTAATTTGTCGCCGTTAAAAGGCGTATCGGCGGTCGTTAAGGGGTTAAGCATTTGCTTTATTATTGTTTTTACACAGTTCGCCTTGTGTAATAAGTATAACTGCGGCTTTATTTCTCAAGTCAGTACGATTTCAGTGATACCAGATTTATAAAGATTTTTTTATGTTTGGCCACTATCACACTAAAACAACGCTTGTTTACAAAATAAAGGCTGTTATCCTTACCAAAGTTTGAATGCTAAACTTTTTTTTTTTATTTTTCTGCTTACAAAGTCATGTGAGGGATTGTTTTTTGTGGGATGCATTTGAGTTGAAATTTTTATTGGTACCATTTTGGGCCACATATGTCACATAGTGTTTGGCTCATAACTCGCCACGTGTCATGGTGCTATCTGGTGCTGTTCACACCATGGGTTCTGATACTCCGCAGAGTGGCTTTCTCTGGGGCTTCTGAGTTGCATAGGCAGGCCAAGGCATCGACCAGGTGTTTCCTCATTAATGATAGGGCTGACAGGCATTAATCTCTCCTAGCTTGCAGGTTACCTAAAGGGTCACTACTAGTTATGAGAAACCTATCACAGATTCGCTGTTATGATTCAGGGACCGAGGAGGATCAAAAAATGCGGAAACCCAAAAGGTAACAGAGTGGCAGGAACTTTAACGGACTGCAGACCTAATCCTGACACACAACTAGAAGTAACCGTGGGATGAGCCTACGATGACCTAGTCGTCTTGACACAGCTGGAGAACTAAATATTCTTACAGATAGATATAAGAAAGCTAATCTGCTTAGGAGCAATCCCCACAGATATAGATAGCCCCCCACATGTAAAGACTACGGTGATATAGTAAAATACAATACAAAGCTAGAAAAGACAGATTCAGCAAAGGTGAGGCCCAAACTATCTTTATAGGAAAGGATAGGAAGATGCACTGTCTGCAGCCATAAAAACCCTAATAAATACCAGCACGACTGATATGGAAAAACCCTGAGCCTCTCCCCCACTAGATCAGCACTCTGATGTTACTGGGATCCAAAAACACTAATATATATGAGGGACTGAATTAATACCAAGTATGACAAAACACATTGCAGAATCATGGAGCTAAGCATACAGACACTCCCAGCAGGGAACGATCCAATTCCACCAAGAACTCCACACAGGCAAAATAGGAATCAAGCATAGTACCAAAGCAGAAAAAACAACAAGGAAATAGAAACAATAAGCAGAAGCACAAGACCACTTATCTGAGAGTACTGGTAGAGAGCAGGGCTGGTTTCAGAATGTCCTTAACACACAGGATATCCATTGAGCACCGGCAAGTAACAGGAGGAAACTGCTCAGTTATATAGTCCAATCAGAAATGCCTGATTGCCAGTCCTCCACAGGTGTGTGGCTTTCATTCCACAAATCAACTGCATCACCAGCACTGACCACAAGAGGGAGCCCCAAACTGGAAAATGTATTCACAACACTTCTACCTGCCTTTCTAAGATGGTGGAAACTGACTTCCTCTGCTGATCATAGCTTTAAGTGATATCGGTCCATGTGCTGTTGTGATTCAGTTGCTGGTGAACTACTGAGAGCTGTTTGGAGTGTTGTAGGAATTCTCTTGTCATCTGTTTATTCCCTCCCTGTTCTTTTTATTTGCTCCTGATCATGTATTGTCTAATACCTCTGTGTGTGATTGCTGTGAGTTAGAGTTTTGGCTTCCCTATTTGTCTATTTTTGTGGCTTTAACCACTCCTGTCCCGGCCCTCCACTGGGGTGGGGGAGAAGGGGGTATTAGAGCAGGGCTGGCTAGGAGCAGGGCTAGGTTGGCGGTCCAGACCTTTTCACCATCAGAAGTACCTCTGGGATAAGGGACAGCTAGGGCCCCCTAGCCTGAAGGCCAGTCTAGGAGCCCTGGTCCCTAACAATCCCTTTTTACTTCATGACAACATATTGCTGTTTGTACTTTGTACTTTGTACTCTGCTTTTTGTAAGGGAGAATTTAGAAGAAACAGCATTTAAGGAATTATTTGTTTTTTTCATGCTGTTCACAATGTCGTAAAAGGGATAACACAGATTTATTCTTCAGGTCAGTTCCAATACAGGGATACCAAATTTATATCGTTTTTTTTTACATTTTTACACCATAAAAACAATTTTATAGAAAAAACATTGTTTTTTTTGCAGGGAAAGATGATGTTTTCAGTGATTCCATTTTTATTTACATATAATTTTTTGATTGTGTTTTATTCCATTTTATTTGTCAGCTGTATGATATTTGTTTGTTTTTTTTACAGTTTTCACTGAATATTTTACTTAATGTGAGAGTTTTATAGACCGGGTTGTTCCAGACGTGGCAATACCAATTGTGTGTACTTTTTTTAAACAAATATTTTTGTTTTTACATAAATATTAACATTTATTGATTTAATATTTTTACATTTGTTTATTTATTTTCTAATGTTGTAAAAATATTTTTACTTTTTTTTTACTATTTTACTTAGTCCCACTCGCTATAAGACATATTAACTTTTATTGCCTGCTGGTATAATGTATTGCATTTAAGAGGCATTGCAATACTTTATACCTCTCAGTTTTACCCTAACACAAACATCTTAGACCATGCTCCTGGCATGGTGTGAGATGCTTGCCATAGCTGGCTGACTTGGAGGTCATGATAACTTTGGGTTGCCATGGCAACAATCGGGCCCCAGTGATCACGTCTCGAAGGTCCCGATCGCTTGGAATAGGAGTATACTCCGCCTCTCAGCCCTCAAATGTGGCGATAACTGTTGATCACAGCATTTAGGTGGTTAGACAGCCACTGTTCCTAGCTGTGACATCCGGAGCTCCGCTATAACTCCCTGTGCTCGCATGATTACCATGACATAAGTTTACTTTCTACATCATAAACCTTTATACGACCATGACATAAACTTATGTTAAGGTCATGAAGGGTTTAAACCACATTTACAAATGTGTCTAGAGAGGGACAGATGACTAAGGCCAAGTTTTGAATTGGTGAAGCTGACTGGTATATAGATCATCTCTGTCACAATATATTTTTTATTTTTTTGAAGTCATAGAACCATTGGATTTCTACAAATATAAACAGAGCTAGGCTAGAGGGATCTATAATCCTTCATTTTGAGATGTTATAACTAATGTGAACTTAAATGGGTGCATTTTGAGCGCATCTGTCAATCCATTGGGACTGTCATGGGATATTAGGGATTACTAAGTCATGTCTTACAATAAATGAATGCCTTATAAAGCTTAATGTGCCAATAAATAGTTCCCAGGGACTTTAATGGGAAATTGTTGAAGCAGGGTTCAAGGCAAATAGAGGAAAATGTATTCTTATATTAATCTTGTAAAAAGAGCAATCATGCGTCTGTGTATCATGGGACGTTTTAAAAAGAATGACTGGAAAATGCATGCTATTTGCTTTGTGACCACCTAAAACCTTTAATTGATCAGTGTCACTGACATAATGTTGCCATAGCAACTATACACTTTTACTGAAAAGAAACAAAATATAGAGCGACCTGAAACCACTAAAACTAGATATTTACTCTACAATCAATTCACATCAGGAATTTGTAATAGAAAATGTCTATTTAACGTGCAGATCCACTTTTGTAAAGTTTTGTATAATGTGCAACTACAAGTTCTTATCAGCCATTTAAAACAAAATTAATTAAACTATTTTTGTTGCAGTAATTTAAACTATATTATATTTTGCAACTCTTGGGGATGGAAGTTACACCCAAGTCTGGTGTCTGGAGGCCAAGAACTCCATCTACCCCAAATAAAGATACCAGTATTATAAAACATATGCAACAAATTGGAAACTCTGTTACTTGTTTTACACTTGACTTCGGAACATCAAGTTCTACATTTCACCACATGTCCTACAACTTACATTCTACGTAGTCTTCTTGGTATACAAAGAGAAATGATCGGCATTGATCAGCCAGTTGTAAAGCGGGCTTTACACACTGCGATATCGGTCCCAATATTGCTAGTGTGGGTACCCGCCCCCATCTGTTGCGCGACATGGGCAAATCGCTGCCCGTGCCGCACAACATCGCCCAGACCCGTCACAAATACTTACCTGCCCGGCGACGTCGCTGTGACCAGCGAACCGCCTCCTTTCTAAGGGGGCGGTCCGTGCGGCGTCACAGCGACGTCACTGAGCGGCCGCCCAATAGCAGCGGAGGGGCTGAGCTAAGCGGGACGTAACATCCTGCCCACCTCCTTCCTTCCGCATAGCGGCCGGGAGGCAGGTAAGGAGAGCTTCCTCGTTCCTGCGGTGTCACACTGAGCGATGTGTGCTGCAGCAGGAACGAGGAACAACCTCGTTACTGCTGCAGTAACGATTTTTCAGAATTGACCCCCATGTCACCGATAAGCGATTTTGCACATTTTTGCAACGATGCAAAATCGCTCATTGGTGTCACATGCAACTGCATCGCTAATGCGGCCGGATGTGCGTCACCAATTCCGTGACCCCAACAAGTTCGCATTAGCGATGTCGTAGCGTGTAAAGCCCCCTTTAGTGTTTCTTCTGTTCTACTGACAGATGAAACTCCACAATTTTTGTTAAAGGGTAGATATTGAAAGTATTTACTTTTATTAGCAGAATATTTTTGAAGGTTTATTCCCATATTCATAGGTGGATATTATCTGATATTGATTACTTTCACAAATAATTACCATATTTTTGGTTTTATAAGACGCACTGGATTATAAGACACCCCAAATTCAGAGCAAAAAAAGTGGAAAAAAAAATGGGGCCCATCTTGTAATCCAGTGATGTCTTACTAGAGGGGGCAGCAGCGGTGGTGGAGGAGTCACAGGAGGCAGGGGCGGTGGGTGTCCCAGAAACTGCAGGCTGTGCTGGGGCCGCCGCAGAGGCTGGGGCTGCGGAGGAGGCTTGAGCTGCAGAGGAGGCTCGGGCTGCAGAGGAGGCTTGGGCTGCAGAAGAGACTTGGGCTGCCATTCTCGGGCAGCTGCTGTGGCGATGCCAGTGGCTGCGAGTGCTGATGGTTTCAAAGAAATGGCACCTAGAGTCAGCGCAGATTGAGCTCTAGGCTCAATGGCAAGCCAAGATCTCTTCTGCACAAGCGCCACCTCCAGGCACCATTTTCCTGAAGTCCGCTGGATTGAGATCACTGGGCCGGAGGCGATGTCTGCTCAGATGAGAGCTTGAGCCGAAAGCTCCATCTGTGCACGCACAGACTCTGGGTGGCATTATTTGAAGTCCTCACCGTCTGACCCACAGCACCAGTCCAGGTGCTGGAGACCCCGCGCAGCAGCTGGAGACCCCACATAAACACAACGCACAGCCGCCGGAGACACCGCACAGCTGCTACAGACACCGCACAGCCGCCCCAGCTGAAGCTGCCAGAGACCCCGCACAGTGGCTGCAGATACTCGACAGCCGCTACAGCCCCTGCACAGAGCCTCAGCATTCCCCCGGCCTCTTGTGCCCCCTCTCCACCACCCCAGTAAGCTACATTCAGATTATAATATGCACCCCTCACTTTCCTCCCAAATTTTTGGGAGGAAAAGTGCGTCTTATAATCGAAAAAAACCACACTACTTATTAAAATCTTTAATTTTTGTCTCTTTGATTGTATGGGACAACAACATATGTCAACCTATAGTAGGAGATTGGTGTTTACATCTGCACAATTAATTGTGTTGCCATACCAGCAAGTAATGTCATTTTAATTGTATAGGTAAAAAGAAAATAATGGTGTGGCAATGACATTGCTTTTTTAAGTGTATACAGTATGTGCAGGCATAACTATTGAGTTGGTGGGCTGGACATGCATGCTTTGTACTTTGGTTACAACTAGGGATGAACAAACCCAAACTGTAAAGATTGGGGTTCGAACTGGACACCTGGTGTCCGAAGCTTGAACTCGAACACAGACTTTTCAAAAAAGAAGTTCAGGTGCTGTTCATATGCTAATAAAGTTTGTTCAAAGGCTACAGCGCAGCCAAACAACAAGCTTTTCGACAGGGTAAAGATGCCTGTAGATCACTGTGAACAAAATAAATAAATAATTTAAAAAAAAAAAATTACATGGGGTCTCCCCTATTTTTGATAACCAGCCAAGATAAAGTAGACATATGTCGGCTGGAGCTCTGAGCTTTCTGCTTTGCCTTGGCTGGTTATCAAAAATAGAGGGAAACCACACCATTTTTTAAATTTATTTATATATTTACATAATTTAAAAAATGGCATGGGGTTCCCCTTAATTTTGATAACGAGCCAAGGTAAATCTGAATGGTGGGAGCTAGTATTACTATGGTTGTTTGGCTCTTCCCAGCCTAGAAATAGTAGCCCACAGCCGTTCCACAAGTGGTGCATCCATTAGATGTGCCAATTCTGGTGCTTTGCTAGGCTTTTACCGATTGTTCTGGTGTGTTGGCAATTGGGCCAATAGTTTTGGGGTTGATGTCAGCTGTTAATTAACAGCTAGCATCAAGCCCAAGGGTTATTTATGAGGGTATCTGATAAATGCCTATCCATTACTAACCCCTGAACTTGACCCAAACTTGACTTCGGACCCTGAACCCCATATGAATCAGTGGGGACCCACATTTTGGTGCTGTAAAATAGCTGAAAATTGGTCATAGAGAAGTTAGGGAGCTACAAAAGGAAGCAAAATGGGAGTAAGAGCAGGACAATTACCCTGCAAACAAATGTTGATATGGAATAAGTAATTTAAAAAAACAATGTGTGTGGTTCCTTCCATTTTTAATAACTAGCCAAGGTAAAGCAGACAGCTGAGGTGGTTGCAAATGGGCAATGCCAAATGCAGTGTGGTAGGTATCCAAGCCTGCTTCCTGGACAGTGGAATGGCAAAGATGTAGCACGGGGAAGAGGCATTGGTGTCACCTGCAGATGCTAATTGTGAACCCAGGCATTTGGCCCATATAGTCGGGTGCCTAGATGACATGTGCCTGAACATGCTGGTGATACAGGCTAATAGTGATCAGGTCCCTGCTGATCTTTGCAAATGACCAATTCTTTATGGTCTGCTCCTTTTCTAAAAAGCGACAGACTGGGTAACACCTAACCCTTGGCCTGGGAACTTGCCGTGTGTGCCGCATGTATTTGCTACAGGGCAGAGCATAAAACCTACTCATTCTGGCCAACCCACTGCCTCTTCCTGACAGTTGCGGTGTTGTGGATCCTTTACCCTCTGCACTGCTGTCCTAGCTATGCATGCCTTCTTCCCAAGTTGGGTCAGTGACTTCATTGTCCACCACCTTGTCTTCCACTTCCACCCTCTGACTTGTTTGCTTACAACATAACTTGTTGACAACTGTTTCTCATCATCAACCTTCTCTTGAAACAGTATTTGCCATTCATTATTACCATCTTCTTTTGACAGTAGCTGCTCAAATATTTGGGCATCTCTGTGCACAATCTCCTTATACTCCCTATGGGACTCGGAGGAGGCCCATGGTGGGGGCCTCCTCCGAGTCCTGACGATAAGCCACTGTCGACTGGTGACTGCCAGGCTTAGAGTCTTCTCCATAGCAGTCCCAACCTTCTGGAACAATCTCCCCCCAGGGCTCCGTATTGCCCCTACCGTACTGGCATTCCGTAAAGACCTTAAGACTTACCTATGTCGGCAGGCTTGGGACCATTAGTGGTGACTACGGCTAATAATTTATAAAAAATTGGTATAAATAGGGTATGTTTGTTGGGTTTTTAATGTTTTTTAGGTTAATTCATTTTATGTATAATGTTTTTATTTGTTTAAAACTTTGTATTTTGCATTTATATGTTGTGGGCCGCTCTGAGTCTTTGGAGAGGGGCGGCATACAAGTTTGACAAGTAAGTAAATAAATAAATGTCCCTCTTGCAACGTGCAGGGCGAGAGGCCAGAATCAATACATGTAAATGCAAAGAGCTCCTCAGAATGTCCCAGTGTGGGATCACTTGGCTTCTGGGACTCGCCATGGTGGGAGGAAGGAGGATCAGGGTGGGGATTATGTGGTGCAGACTCTTGGCTATTGAAACTGGACTGTGTGGAAGACAAGGTGGTGCTGGGAAACAGACCGGAAGCGTTTTCTGAAATCCAACCGACGACCTATTCACACTGTTTTTACTTCAACATCGGTGTCCTTTCCCCCTGAAAAGTAGGACAGGAAGATAGATCTCATGTATAAGTATGTTTGTTGTGCTCCTGTAGCATGCATAGTTTCCCCTGGCCGCTGCATCAGTCTCAGCAACATGTCCACTTCCTCGTCCCTTTCTGTTCGACTTGCGCATATCAAATTAAGTATTCAGCTAACAGTGGTATTAACAGGGACTAGATTAGAATACAATAGAAGTAGGACTGGAAAAGACTTTTGGTTTTACATTGCAGTAACATTGACTGTAAGGCAATAATCACTGCCTATATGCCTGTAGTGCAAAGCTAATACATTATCCCTTGTCCAGTAACTTTACCTGCACTAAATGCAGCTATCAGTGGTATTAATAGAGACCTGAATAGAATAGATATAGGACTGAAAATGACTATTAGTTTTGCATTGCAGCAACAAGGACTGTAAAGCAATAGCAAATGACAATATGCTTTTAATGCCAAATTAAAAACGATCCCCTCTTAAGCAACTGTTCCAACACTAAATACAGCTGGAAGAGAATAGGTGTATGACTGAAAAGGACCTTTAGTTTTACATTGCAACAGCAAGGACTGTAAGGCAATTTTCTCTGCCTATATACCGTATTTTTCACTTTATAAGACGAACTTTTGTTCCCCCAAATTTTGGGGGAAAGTAGGGTGTGTGTCTTATAATCCAAATATACCCGGCGGGGGGGAATGTATATATGTATATATATATATATATATATATGTATATATATATATATATATATACTAGAGTCCAGGGGAGGTGGGGGCAGCTCTGGAGTGCTGCTGGGGCTGGTGAAAGCTGCAGGAAGGCAGCGTTAGATCTCCTGCTCCCGTTCATATAATATGCACTGCCGCTGTCCATTACCGTGGTGCTGAAACCGCACTGCGGTGATGGGCTGGGGCAGCGGCGCATATTATATCTGCCTGCACCCCCCTTTGATGGCACATGCCCCCCCTGTGTTAGATATGGCCCCCATGCTACTGCCCATAGTAAAATAAAAAACTCTTTATTTACATCCTCCAGCGCTGATCTCCCAGTCTCCTGCTGCTGCTGTGACACAGAGATGATATCACTCTGCTGTGCCGATCACATAACTGGCACCGAGAACCAAGAAATGGAGGAGCTCAGCAGCACGGAGGGAGACACGAGGGAGGACAGCACTGGAGAAGGTAAAGTAAAGTGTTTATTTTACTATAGACAGCAGCATGGGGGCAATATCTAACACAGGGGGTGGTGTGCCATCCATAGGGGGCCATATCTAACACAGGGGGAGGTGTGCCATCCATACGGGGGCATATCTAATACAGGGGGAGGTGTGCCATCCATAGGGGGCCATGGGCAGCACAGGGAGACGTGTGCCATCCATAGGAGACCTGTGCCAGCTGTAGGAGACGTGTGCCATCTATAGGAGACCTGTGCCAGCTGTAGGGGATATGTGCCAGCAATAGGGGACGTGTTCCAGCACAAGGGGACATGTGGCATAAATAGGGGACGTGTTCCATCAATAGGAGACATGTGCCAGCAATAGGGGACGTGTGCCAGCAATAGGGGACATGTACCATCAATGGGGGACATGTGGCATCAATGGGGACGTGTGCCAGCACAAGGGGGCTATATTCAATATAAGGGGGCCATATCCAGATTAAGGGGGCTAATTTTAGGATGGGGGGCTATGAAGGACATATACTCTTTATGATTTGTTAGATGGACACTGGCATTATAAGACGGACCCCATTTAACATTAAAAGAAAATCTCTTTTCCTTCACCAAATTTGGGGTTGCGTCTTATAATCAGGTGCATCTTATAAAGCGAAAAATACGGTACCTTTAATGATAAACTAATACACTATCCCTTCTCCATCAACTCTCCCTACACTAATTACAGATAATAGTGATATTATTAGGGACTAGAATAAAATAGATGTAGCCCTGGAAAGGACTTTTGTTTTTAGAGACTGTGCAGAACTAATCCCTGCCTATATGCCTTTAGTGCTCAACTAATTTGACTATTCCTTCTCCAGCTGCTGTCCCTACACTGTTTCTGGGGTAGAGTGTGCCAAGCATCTCATCATGGGGTCTTGTATGGGCCTGATGGTGCAATGCTGCTGGCCAATTACAGTAATGCCAGTAGCCAACATGGTATTACCATGGTTGGCAGCCAATCTCTGCATGTTTAGTGGCTGAAAAACAGCTACAAACAATGCGGGCCAAGGACTTGAACATGGCGCTCAAGCACCCACGATACTTGATCAAGTAACGAGTATGCCCAAGCACCCTGATACTTGATCAAGTAATAAATTTGCCTGAGCACCCCGATACTTGATCGAGTATCGAACAGTGGCGAGCATGGTTGCTCATCACTGTTTGTAATGCTTATGCACTGAAAAAGTACCGTAAATTGAAATACAGTACATTGCTTTTGAAAGGCAGTCCTTTGTGAAAGGAAAATAATTGTGAGTGAAAAATCCTTTTTCCTAGTGTCAATAGTTATGCCTTCCTTTTATATTACCTTGCTTGGATTTTCTGTCCACAATGGTAATGGTAAAGAGCTTCTTCCCAAGTATAAGTACTCTGAAGCAAATTTACACTTTCTTGTATAGTGTAAATTCCTGTAAATCCCTTACATTACAATTATTCATGTGCCTAGATTTAATTATTCGTCTTCAATACACTAAAGCATTATTTCATTTATATTAATAATTCCAGAGATTGAGTATATATGCGAAAAATGTTTAATTAAAGCCCCTTGGTTTTGCAGCAGCTGTACTTGTCCTTTTACCAGTCTGAAATGAAAACTTTAATTTCTTTAAAATAGAAAAATAACCTCTAGGTTTAAAATTTGGTCACTAATTTATTGAATGTCCATCATAAGATTAGACAGCATGTCCTTGGGGCTGCCGTCACAGAAACAACTGAAGGTGTTGCATATAAATTGGGATCTTTTGCTTCAATCCTTTTTCTACAAATAAGAGATGTCTGCTTCTTTATTAACATTTTCCCTAAGGATTCAGTTTGCACCACTGAAGTGCATTCTGTGCTTAACCCTCAAGTAGCTAGGTAGTCTATCTATCTAAACAATGAAGCAAGGCAACACAACAAAAACGCAAAAATATAAGGTTTTATTTGCCTAAAATATTTCAGCCTAACGCTTGTAATTTTTAAGCTTGGAAAAGTTCAAGTGCTGACTAAAACACCTCACTTTTATTTTAAGTTTTGTTTTACTTCAGTGTTTGGATTATTAATGCGGACTGTACAGCAGTCCTGTAACTAGCAATTTGTGGGACCCCAGCAATAATGTCCAACAGGTACCCCAACTATCACTAGTCTTTAATGCCTCAGCATCACAACCAGTTTTGGGCTTTATGCCAAACTTTCTATTGTCATGTTTTAGGAGTCATTTTAGTTTTTTTTTGCGAAATAGTCATATGAGTGCTCACTTTTTGTAGAATTACTTGCATTTCACAGTGGCGCAATTTTGAGATTAATAGCAAAACAAAATATACAAAAATATATTAACTCTTTATGGGAAGGAATTTATACCAAGTACCAGTTTTTCCCCTGATCTTTTGCATTTTAAATTTTTCTCTATTTGCCATACTGAATAAATAAAGTGTTAACATTGTTCTGTGGGTTAGAATAAGCATGGTGATACCTGTGAACTGCCAGTCTTAGTATTCAGTTCTGTGGTGATTGTAGGCCTGTATATGTGCTTCGTGTTGTGATCGTTGTTGCCACACCTTCGATCACCATCTAACCTTCCTCTTTCCTAGTCCTTTTGCTCTGATCGGCTGCTCTACAGGTGTTCTGACTTCAGACCAAATTTTGGAGAGAGTTTTGCAAAAAGTTGGGGATTGATTTATCATTTTCCTTTGCTTATCATCTTGAAACCAACAGTCAGACTAAGGGGCACTTTGCACACTACGACATCGCAAGCCGATGCTGCGATGCCGAGCGCGATAGTCCCCGCCCCCGTCGCAACTGCGATATCGTTGTGATAACTGCCGTAGCGAACATTATCACTACGGCAGCTTCACATGGACTCACCTGTCCTGCGACCGTCGCTCTGGCCGGCGACCCGCCTCCTTATTAAGGGGGCGAGTCGTATGGCGTCACTGCGACGTCACACGGCAGGCGGTCAATAGGAGCAGAGGGGCGGAGATGAGCGGGATGTAAACATCCCGCCCACCTCCTTCCTTCTGCATATCCTACGGAAGCCGCAGTGACGCCGGTAGGAGATGTTCCTCGCTCCTGTGGCTTCACACACAGAGATGTGTGGTGCCGCAGGAACGAGGAACAACATCGGACCGTCGTGTCAGCGTCATCATGGATTACGCCGACGCTGCACCGATGATACGATTACGACGCTTTTGCGCTCGTTAATCGTATCATCGAGCCTTTACACACTACGATGTCGTATGCGATGCCGGAAGTACGTCATTTTCAATTTGACCCCACCGACATCGCACCTGCGATGTCGTAGTGTGCAAAGCCCGCCTAAGGGTGCGCTCAGACGAACATGAAAATTGGACGATTGCAACGTGAGAATGACCAATGTTAGTCAATTAGGGAGAGCAGTTGGTCAGGTTTTCTCGCATCCAGATTCTGGATAAAAACTGATGTCACACGGACGGCACACGAACCATCCTTGTGACATCTATTTTTTTAAATACAACCCTATCATGTAGCACAGAACACTGTAAATACTCCTGTACATGACTGTAAATGAGTAACAGCTGCTGAGGAACAAAATGGATTGCACACTGACAGTACACTGACAGCACACTGGCAGCCCACGGATGAAAAGTGAGAAAAAATTGTCTTACTCTCGCAAACGAGAATGGGACCATTTTTTCATACGTTCGTGTGAGTCCAGCCTAAAAGGACAAACCAGTCATGGAGTAAATATTAAGATGTTTTGTTGTGGCTCAGCAAGTGGACTGGTCTTCATATTTACCTGTTGCTGAGTTCATATTTAACAGTCAGTTCAATCAGTCCATTGGAACCTCACCTTTTTTGTAATTCTGGTTTTCATCCTCATTTTGATGAACTCTACTGGATAACTTCTGGGTGTCCAGGAGTAATGGTAGCTATCCAGAAACTCGGGGATATCTGGAGGGTGGTTCAAAAATTTTTTGGGGTGGCCCAACTTTGTCAGAAATGGAAGGCCGATAGCAAGCGTTCAGCAAGTTTCATCTTCAAAGTAGGAGATATGGTTTGGTTATCTTCCAAAAATAATAAGCTGATGGTGCCATTGACAATGTTGGGTCCTAAATTTTTGGGCCCGTATAAGATTTTGGAAGTTTTTTGTCTGATCACTTGTTCAATTCTGTTAATCAGAGGTGAACAACTCTGATCTGCTGAAATGCAGTGTTCCTGTTAGAGACACCGCTCTTTCGGCTCTAACAGGAAACATGTTATGACAGCAACAGGTGTCAAAACATGACCCGTCGCTACCATGGCAACCTTCGGATTCCAGTGATTCCATCATGGGGCCTCCGTTGGTGGTGTAGAATGCACTGTGGCCATTTAAATCATACTGTCAGATTTTGACAGCCTGATCTAAGGGGTTAACAGGTGAGGGGTTAACAGGGGAGCGGCTCACCGCTTAGGATGTACCAGTACGTCTTCGGTTGTGAAAGGGTTAAGGTACGAGATGAAAATTGATACAGTTTTTTAGCATAGATTGTTATGAATGCAGCGATACCAAATATCTGTTGTTTTTCTGAAGAGTTGGATCTTTCACTGATAAACCTTTTTTTATTATTAAAATTGCTTTTGACTGACAGCCAGTCAGGCACCACATGGCTGTGTGTAACAGCTTTCTCCTGCAGGGGGTTGCAAGGGGACATCTCATTTGCCTATGCCATGCATCAGCCATAGTTGTATTCCGAGTTGCATTAAATAGCGTTGCAGTAAATCATCTCCAATCTGGATGTGCAGGTATATTATTTTGTGGGAAGGGGTTATTATTGGTCTTCTTCTCATAAGGACCAAAAGTACATTTTGGTTTACCCTAGACTTGTGGGCTCAGGTGCAGCTACAACTGTAGACATTTTCCTTCCCACTATTTAGCCAGAGTGCAGCTTCATCTCAACATTCTATCTATCTATCTATCTATCTATCTATCTATCTGTCTGCTTTTGTGTATGTCTGTCTATTTGGATAGTATGCAATTGTTTTTTTTTCCACTTGATAAAGACACTACTCCAGTGTTTTGTAATAAATAATATTCAACTTATCTTAGTCCTAAGGATTACACATTACAGCCTAATATGTTATTGTCCACGTTGGTCAACTATCCAGAAGGAGATCATTCTCAGCCATGAGGCAACAGCAGCTGATATTTTTAGCCATTTATTGGAGTTGTGCCTGCAGGTAAGCACTTTCCTTTTACTTTAATTATACCTACAAGGGTCTCAACCAATGTTCTTGTGCACTTTTGTTCCCCTACAGTTTTCCCACTATCTACACCCTGTCACGTCATGATCCGCTCACCTCTCCAGTCCCCATTCCCCCTGTCCTGCCCCATGACCCCTGTGTCTCTTCCACACCTCCGTCAATACCCCCGCTCCCTCCATTGCAGGAGCTTCGACGTCACTCTGCTGCTTTCTCGTCTTCATTGTGGCCTGGCCTGTCCTCTGACAACCGAGATCCGTGCATGTGCCGTAGTGTGCTGCCTCCCCTTTAATTAAAGGGCTAGCACGAACTAACTCAGAAGTTCCTCCTTATTGCTCCTACAGGTATTTTGTATATAAGGCATCCTCCCCAATTGGGGGGTGCCTATTCAACATGTCCCTGTAGCTAGTCTGCCCATGCTAGTTGTTCGTTCCCTGTGCTCTAAGCCTCATTTTGTATTGGTGTGTGCAGGGTCGGCACAAGAATTTTCAGGGTCCTATACTGGCAAAATTTTTGGGCCCCCTTGAGGCTCAGACCAGGCTCCACCCCAGATCCGCCTCCACCCCTGAAACCTTCCACACACAATCATGGCCAAAAGTGTTAGCACCCTTGAAGTTGTTCCAGAAAATGAAGTATTTCCCTTAGGCCCCCTTCACACGTCCGTGAAAAACACGCACGTGTGTTACGGGCCGTTTTTCGGGTCTGTGTCCCGTTTTTGTGTCCGTTTTTATGGTCCGTGTGGCATCTGTGTGAATTGCGTATGCTAGCCGTGTTTGTGTGTAGAACGTCCGTGTGTGCGTGTGGAATTAACGTGTATGTGTACGTGGAATGTCCGTGTGTGTGATGCACAATGTCGTTTATAAATGTCGGCTGACAGCAGACAGAGTTGCGCGAGGAGAATGAACTCGGGTGAACTTCACCCGATTTCATCCTCATACCGCGGCTCTGTCTGTGTCGAGTACTGATTAGCGGTCACCTGTGAAGGATTCACCGGTGACCGCTAATCCCCCGAGTGACTGAAGTGTCCCCCCCTCTCTCATACTCACCGATCCCCGATCCCCGGCGCTGCACGGCTTTCTCACTGCTGCGGCGGCTTTTACTATTTTGAAAAAGCCGGCCGCTCATTAAACAATCTCGTATTCCCTGCTTTACCCGCCCACCGGCGCCTATGATTGGTTGCAGTGAGACACGCCCCCACGCTGAGTGAAAGGTGTCTCACTGCACCCAATCACAGCAGCCGGTGGGCGTGTCTATACTGTGCAGTAAAATAAATAAATAAATAATTAAAAAAAACGGCGTGCGGTCCTCCCCAATTTTAATGCCAGCCAGATAAAGCCATACGGCTGAAGGCTGGTATTCTCAGGATGGGGAGCTCCACGTTATGGGGAGCCCCCCACCCTAACAATATCAGTCAGCAGCCGCCCAGAATTGCCGCATACATTAGATGCGACAGTTCTGGGACTGTACCCGGCTCTTCCCGATTTGCCCTGGTGCTATGGCAAATCGGGGTAATAAGGAGTTAATGGCAGCCCATAGCTGCCACTAAATCCTAGATTAATCATGTCAGGCGTCTCCCCGAGATTCCTTTCATGATTAATCTGTAAATTACAGTAAATAAACACACACATCAGAAAAAAATCCTTTATTAGAAATAAAAAACACAAACATATACCCTGGTTCAACAATTTAATCAGCCCGAAAAAGCCCTCCATGTCCGGCGGAATCCAGGATGGTCCAGCGTCGCATCCAGCTCTGCTGCATGGAGGTGACCGGAGCTGCAGAAGACACCGCCGCTCCTGTCAGCTCCACTTCCTCCTCGTCCAGATTTGTCTAAGATACTTTTTCTCTGTGAATCCAATATACAAAAACTGGCTAGTTAATAGAGTTGAGCAAAAAGATTTGTCCTGGTCTGGCATCCAATCCAGTTACACAAAAATAATCCTCTTGCTCTGCTCTACTAGGTAATTAAAGTCTCTGGCCAAATTAATGTCTCCTACATAACATACTTATTAGTCTCTCACAACAGAATTTAGAGCTAGTTGTGCCATGCACACAAGTTTGAGAAAGGAGAGTGAAAAGTGAAGTGGCCAACTGCATGACTAGGATTTAAAAATAGTTATAAATGTTGCGCCCCTGAGACTGGGTGCTACAGGGTATTGTATTATATGTATTTTTATGTATTTTAAAATGTCCGTCCACCCTGGCAGGAAGGTGTTAAGTCTGTTTCCTGCTTCACTCAGCCTCACACACACACAGGCAGAGGGAGCATTCCTTAGGTGGGGGCACGTGCAGGAGGAAGTTACAAAAGGGACAGCTTGGTTTCAGTTTACTTCAGAATGCTTTTGGAAAGCAGATAGAATGGAAGCACATGTGGTGCCCCTGAATATATCCTCAAAGAGTGAGGAGCTGGGGAGTAGTAGCTCCCGGGGAGCTGACCAAGGTTGGGTCGTAGACGGTGGTCCAGGACCAGAGGAGTCGAGGACCGATGGCAGTGACATTGGAAGGGTGCGATAGACATAGTCTAGGAGGACTGTCGGCATCAGAAACCCAAAAGAACTGACCGGTACCGAGCACGACGGGGTACAGGACCCTAGGTCAGGAGCAGGTTAATCCGTCCTGATAATTAACCTGAGCGGGAGAGTCTCTTTATGAACTTCCCTAGGAGCTCATAGATTGAAGGCGACAACACACGGCGGGGGATTAGCCTTTCCAGTAACGCAGCCCACTAAAATCCCAAGTGCCAGCAATCAAGAGCACAACTACACTACAAATATAGTGAGCAGGACCCCAACAGCTTCACGTCAAGGGTTCACACAGAAAAACCAGAGCATGGAGGCGGCTCTGGATTACCCATTGACACCGGTGGGAGCGGACACCTAGACAGGCTCCCCCGTAGAGACTGTGATGCACAGAGTCTTTGGTTTATCTTCAGTGTGTGTGTCTGCTTTATAATCCTCATTCTGCACCACGACTACCCACAGTGAGTACTCTAGTTCCTCTGCGCCCTGCGCTCCCAAACATCTCACCAAAAACCCCAGGGGCCGGGGCCTTCCCTACCTGCAGAGGGACTGACACCTTGCTGCTCCACACCATCTGCCCCAGTACTCCTTTCAGCAGCGGCGGTACTCCCATTAACGGAACCCGCAGGTGGCGTCATGAACTTCTCTCCTGTAAATAATCCCCTTTCAAGGTTCTGAGCGAGTGCCGAGCTCGGGTCCGGACCCCTTGAGCCACGACCATCCCGGATTCGAGCACCCCGGTCTGCGCTGGGGCAGCACACACACTTTTGCAGCTCCCAGTTACAGCTCTCCCTCTGTGAGGTTTTCTGACTTTTTACCTTGGTTTTCATTTTGTTTTAATCTGTTTTTTCTTCATTGGCCATCTTGCTTCCTGTTCTGTTCCCCTCACCTTTGCCCTCAGTCAGTATGGATTCCTCAGCTTCTATGTTCCCACCCTGTTCCCTGCCAATTACCTGCTTAAGCCATCTCAGCTGATGGACCAGTGCTTCTGAATCCCGTTTGCAGTCTGCCTGTAACCTGCTCACCTGAAGTCTTTAGAAGAACTACTTTTCTGCCATTCTCTGTTTTGGATCCCTGGAACTCGTGTCCACACAGGACCCTTCTGCTCTGCCATGGACATTTACAAGTACAGTAAGAGAGACTGAATTATACTTTAACACTTCTGCTGAACTTTGAGGATCCATTCCTGCTTAATTTGTTCCCAGCCTCTGCACCCTGCAACTGTTTAACCTTTCATGTTTTGTGCACTTACTTGTATGAAGTCATACAAGAACTGTTTAGCAAACCTGTGTCTCTGTGTTTCCCTTGTACCCTTTCACTAGACTCTATACAAACAGTATTTAACACCTTACACCCTCTCAGGGAGGCAGAGCAGAGGAACCAACAGTTCCAGACTGGTTATACACCCTTTCCTTACCTGGGACTGGGCGAGTAGATGGCTGAGGACTCCTAAGCTGAGAGAGTGGATAGCACCAGTTAGGAAGCTCCAGGTCCATTAGCCGGCAGAGACTTCGAATGGGAGAGGTGGCTAGCTGGGAATGAGTTGAAAGTCTGGGACTGGTAGTCATGTGGCATAGAGGAGAAGAGGGTAACAGAGGGGAAGATGTCGTTGCCTCTTGGAACGAGAATAGCTTCGGGTGGCAGAGTAGCGGATTCCAAGAGCTCCAGAGACAAGGAGAGGACCACCACATGAACGCACAAGGAGAAAGCCCACAGGCTGCTCTACCAGACTTTGACCTCTGTCCTGCCTGGGAATGAATGGAGTCATTGCAGTAAAGAACTGTGAGTAAACAAGATCTGAAACCCGCAACCCAGTGAATCTGACTCGATTTGTCGTTGCCTTGTGATCCGGCGATTCTCAGTTCCCCGTTCTCCATCCCGGGGGCCACTCCGCCTGTGGGGGGCGATATCATCCCGGCTGCACCCCAACATCTTCCCCGGCGAGGTAACTTGCAGCGGCGGCCTTATCCCTGGCCACACACCACAGGTGGCGTAGTCGACATCATCCATTCCACTCCTGGAGGAGGAGAGGTCATGTGAGGGTCCGCAGCAGAGGAGGCCAGCACCCCAGTCACTACCGTAAGTGGTGACTACCTCTCCAGGAAGAATCTTTTCTAGCCTCCCTTTTACTGTGCACCATGGGGCCTGGTCAGGCCACGACTTCTACAAACCACTGGCTCGGCGAGGGGTATACAAGGTACAGAGGTAAGCTCCTATCTTGAGCTCCGTGGGGTGTCACACAAAATTCATAAAAAGTAGTTAGAAAGTAGAAAAATAAAGTTGCAAAAATGTAACTGTTTGTGCAATGGACTTGCAGATTAATTGACACGTGGCTTCAAAACTTGCTTTCTCAGTGATGGCACAACAGATTAATAGTCATATTTTTTCTTATTGTTTTACCAGGACTTGTACAATCATTAGAAAACTGTCCCAACAGCTTCCCTTTAAAAACAGGAGAAATGGACTGAAATATGAATTATAGGAGAAAATTCATGTGGCTAATTCATGAACACTAGCATTGCCACTTTATGTTTTTTTCCTTTTTAAGCAGCATGGAGCCAGGCCTTTAGGCTGCGTGCCCACGATCAGGAATAGCAGCATTTTGGACAGCGTTTGTTTTCGCTGGATCCCAATGCTGCATTGTACATTAGAAGCCCAGTGGATGGGATTTAGAGAAATCCTATGTTCATTGTGCTTCTTTTTTCTGTAGCGTAAACTGACCTGCAGTGCAGTATTCCAAGCCACAGATGTCAGTTTATGCTTGCAGATAGGTGAGTGTTCTCCGCAAGCAGAATACAGCTAAAGTCTGCAGCAAACCCTGCTCATAGGCATGCGTCCAGGATGCAGCATGTGTAGATCATGTGCCTGTACTCTTAGGGGTACTTTGCACGTTGTGACTTCGCTACTGCGATATCGTTGGGGTCAAATCGAAAGTGCCGCACATCCGGCGCCGGTAATGACGTCACAACGTGTAAAGCCTAGATGCGCTGATAAGAGATCGCAAAAGCATCATAAATCGGTGATCTGTGTAGTGTTGGACATTTCCATAATGTCGAACCAATAGGAGATACGATGTTGTTCCTCGTTCCTGCGGCAGCACACATCGCTGTGTGTGAAGCCGCAGGAGCGAGAAACATCTCCTACCTGCCTTCACTGTGAATGCGGAAGGAAGGAGGTGGGCGGGATGTTTACGTCTCGCTCATCTCCGCCCCTCCGCTTCTATTGGCAGCCTGCCGTGTGACGCCGCACAACCCGCCCCCTTAGGAAGGAGGTGGGTCGCCATCCAGAGCAACGTCACAGGGCTGGTAAGTGAGTGTAAAGCTTCCGTAGAGATAATGTTCGCTACGGCAGCTATCACAAGATATCGCATGTGCGACGGGAGCGGGTACTATCGCGCTCGGCATCGCTATCATCGGCTAGCAATGTCGCAGCGTGCAAAGTACCCCTTAGTGTTGGCTGGGTGAACTACTGTGTCTATTTGGGTGGGTGTACTTATATAGTGGTGGTCAGCCCACCTGATCAAATAGTATCGGCGACATCAAAAAGTTTTAAGTTAGACACAGTCTGTGTGACTGGCACTCTATGCAAGGCTCATCTGTATGCATTTATAATACTCAACAACCACTCCTTCTATGAATAGTAGGTTTGTAAGTTGTTGTTTCATCAGTATTTTGTCCCCACCTTTATCATGGGGGTCTACTGCACCCTGTAGTGGTTTAGTATTGTAATCCTGTGTTCGTAAGGAAGGATGCCTTTTTTTCAGTGATGGTTTTTGGATTTTTGTCCTTATTTGCATAATGAAAAAGGATTGATGTCTCTTCTTGTACATTAACAAGCATTGATTGCCTTTAATATGGTGAGAATACATTTTGTGTATCAGTAAATTCCCCTATAGTTATTTAACATCCAGAACACACACTGGACCTGGACAGCCGCTACATCAGTAAACCTCCTGTCATCCGCAGCTCCTCTTTTGATTAGTCGGCCCCTGGCAATGTCATCATTTCAATGTGTCACATATGTGATGTCACGCTATGCCGGCTAATCAAAGGAAAACCTGCAGGTAGTAGGCAGTTCACAGGGCTACATTCTGGTGGCCACAGATTACTGACGTAGCCGCTGGACCTGGTCCTGCCAATCGATTCACACAATCAATATTTCACTCACACTATATTTTACACATTGAAGTTGTTCAATAATATCATAGATCTTTATATTTCCTGTCCAGCTTTATAAAATTTGTTTTTAACATTTTGGACTCATTTTCTCCCATTTTATAACAATATCTTCTTCTTTGATAGCATTGAATGCAACGTCTAACAAGGAGGAAGATGTTTGCTGACTTTAAATGGTATAAAACAGTATTTTGTAAGAAACATGGAGATACTGCTGAACTTTTCTCAGGTAAAGAATAATGACAGTGTGCTGCATGACTTCTGGTCATATTTCTGTATTATCTTCATCGTTATGGCCAAGATACTTTTAGATAACTTTGTTAAAGTAAAATGTGTGAAAGAAATGGATATGTGAAATGCACAACCATGTTCAAAACCTAACTGGGTGAGAGGATGTAGAAAAAAGATTTGTGAGGGTCGGTATTATAACAAGTATTCAACTTATACCTAGTTAAAAAGCTCTAACAAAAGTAATCACAATGAATAAACCTTGCCTGCCCCTCTGCTGCCAGAAAGATAAAGAGAGGCATTGTAATTGCCGATAGAATCTAAACTTGTTCCAAATTTGTGTCATATAATTATGATTAATATATTATTAAATAATATTACAAGTCTGATGTACTGGTAAAAGGTGTTTTCCAGGAATAAAAAAGTAAAATGTCATTATTTATAAATTCCTTTAATTAGCAAATCATATATTTATAGGACAAAACAAAAGATGCCATATTGTTACACTGACAGACAGCTATTCTACAATGTTAAAATGGCATTGCCTGTGCGCATGTGCAGTAGGAGACGCAAGAATCCTCTGCCTGCACCTTCTCTTCCAAAGTAGCAAAACAATGGTCAATAATTCCTTAATCCAATATCTGCCATCTCTCATCAAACCATCAATGAATTGGGTGCTGTCAGACCTATATGATTTGACATACTATTACACTTAAAGGGAACCTGTCAGGTGCAATATGCACCTAGCACCACGAGCAGTTATGGGTGCATATTGCTAATCCTTGCCTAATTGTCCCAGCATCTAGTATCATATATAAAGAGATCTTTAGAAAAAGTATTTCTAAAGATCTTTTATCATATGCTATTGAAGTGCTATTTCCCCTGGCTAGTCAGCCCCCTTAGCATGTTAGAATGTTCCTGTGGGCGTACTAACATGCTAATGAATGTATAACGTCAGCGGCATGGTCGCTCTCACCTCTGCTGCTGCAACTTCAGGTTTTCGGCTCAGTGCGCACGATCAGAACATCCCCGGACTTCCGGTCATGCACACTACACCATTTTGTTGTTGGGACACGTACACCCGGCTTCATAGTACACATGATTGGAAGTCCGGGACTTCTGATCATGTGCACTGAGCGGAAAACCAGCAATGGCAGCTGAGAGGTGAGAGCGACCATGCCTCTGATGCTTCGCATTCATTAGCATGTTAGTACGCTCACAGGGCATAGTCATTTGTCTCATTAGTATATGAGAAAAGATCTTTAGAAATACTTTTTCTAAAGATCTCTTTATCTATACTAGTGTATACAGGGACGGTTAGGCAGGGATTAGCAATATGCACACAGAATGACTTGTGATTTGGGTTGCATATTGCACCTGAGAGGTTCCCTATCTTAAATAAATTTCAATAAACCATTTACATTTTTTATATACCTTATTTGATTGATTCTAGATATTCCCATGTTCAACAGGAAATGGCATAAGACGCGGCAGCACATTGCTTCAAACTGTACAATTAATAAGGACCATGTCCGAAACACATTTGTTTGATTGTGCAGATTTTTGTAATATTTTTTATACTTCATGTCCGGATACAATTAGTTTTTAACATTTCATAGAATAAAGAGAATGATTTTATGAAGACCCTGATTGCTGGATCTTTCCGTTTCTACTATACTTCCTGCTGGGACTACCAGAATATTTGCTGCAACGGACTTTATTTCCAACCGGTGAGCTGACAATTCTACTTTCTGTTTCCCAGTCAGACCTAAATTCTATATGTTTGCAAATCTGTGTTAATCTAGCTTTCACCCGGTACATAGAGAATGAGTTTTAATTTTTGTTTCTACATTTTTTACTCCCCTTCTTACAAAAGCAAAACCATTTTTCCTTTGATATAACTGTATGAGCGCGTGATTTTTGCTGGACAAGTGTAGTTTTGAATAATGGCAACACATTCATGCAATGTGCTGAAACACTGAACAATTCCAAGTGGGATCAAATGGTAAACAAAATGCAATTCTGACATTGATTCCTAGGTCTTATTTTTATGGTGTGCATTATATGGTTAAAATGACTGGGTACCGTGATCATCCAGGTCAGGACGATTGCAGCAATACCAAAGTTGCATAGATATGTTTTTTTTTATGGTGGAAAAAAAAACTTCAGAAGTTTGTAAAAAAAAAAATGTGGTTTATGTTGCTATTTTACGAGACTTGTAATGTTCTTTTTTTTCCATTGATAGCAATGGGATTGATTTTGTTTTTTTTTGCTGACATTTTATGGCAATTACTGAATGAGTTATTTAATTTTGTATTTTAATAGATTGGACTTTTATGAACGTGGAATTAGAAAATATGTTTGTTTTTATTTCATACTAGCTGTAGAACCTGGGCGTTTCCCGGGATAGTAACTGTCTCTCTGTCTCTCTCCCTGTCTCTGTCTGTCTCTTTATCTGTCTGTCTCTGTGTGTCTGTCTGTGTCTATCTCTCTGTCTGTCTCTGTATCAGTCTTTCTGTCTCTATCTCTGTGTCTGTCTCTCTATCTCTGTGTCTGTCTGTCTCTTTCTCTATGTCTGTCTATCTGTCTCTATCTCTGTGTCTGTCTGTCTCTTTCCCCGTGTCTGTCTCTTTCCCCCGTGTCTGTCTCTTTCCCCCGTGTCTGTCTCTTTCCCCCTGTGTCTGTCTCTTTCCCCCTGTGTCTGTCTCTTTCCCCCTGTGTCTGTCTCTTTCCCCCTGTGTCTGTCTCTTTCCCCCTGTGTCTGTCTCTTTCCCCCTGTGTCTGTCGCTTTCCCCCTGTGTCTGTCTCTTTCCCCCTGTGTCTGTCTCTTTCCCCATGTCTGTCTCTTTCCCCGCGTCTGACTCTTTTCCCATGTCTGTCTCTTTCCCCGCATCTGACTCTTTCCCCGTGTCTTACTCTTTCCCTGTGTCTGACTCGTTCCCCGTCTATCTTTGTCTGTCTCTCTGTTTCTTTCCTTGTCTGTCTCTCTCTGTCTCTTTCCCCGTGTGTCTTTCTGTCTGTCTGGCTTTTTTTTCCTATCGGTCTCTGTCTGTCTATGTGTCTCTGTTTCTTTCCCTGTGTGCCTCTTTCTCTGTTTGTGCCCGTCTGTCTGTCTCTCAGTCTGTGTCTGTCTCTCCATCGACATCATATAACCTCACACATAAGTTTGTTATACTATAACTGTCCTTTGTTCCTATAGCAACCAATCACAGCTCTTATTAATAGCCTGTAGCTCACAGCTCCATTCAGTTTAATGGAAGCATGTTTTTTGGAGAGTAACTGTAAAGCGCGGGGTTACATTTTCTTGTCAAAACATAGTCTATGACGTTCCCCGAGTCACATGAGGCGTCTGTGCAAAATTTCGTGATTGTAAATGCGACAATGTGGTTTCCTTTAGCAGACATACACACATACATACATACATACATACATACATACATACATACATACATACATACACACACTCAGCTTTATATAATAGATTTGTTTCAATATTAGAAAAAAAAAGGGAGGTTTGAATATTTATATTTATTTCTTTTTAGATCTTTTTAATACCATGGCAAATTTAATCTGTAATCTTCTGATTGCTAATATTATATACTGCAATACCATAGCATTGCAGCAACTTATGGTCCTTAATGAACCTTCAACAGTTCCCCCATTGCCATGTAACTTTTTGATGACCTGCAATAGTCCAGCAAATGCTCCTTTTAAATGACAGCAGCATCTAAATGGTTGGTGCATATTACGGTTTAAATAGCATTTTTCTATTATATCAGTCACTGTCAGAAGGTGAAAAGAAGCTGCTAGGTACCGCTTGTAAGACTAGTCACCCATGTGGCTTATTCCCAGGCAGCTATTAAAAGTATATTTTTCTCTAAAATGCCACAGCGTTTCAGAGTGAAACATACCTGGCTGTAATCCAACAGTCAGTGGCTGATTCATGCTGCCCACAGTTCGTGCAGCATAAATCACCTGACAGGTTCTCTTTAAAAAAATGTTAGGCACCATCTATATTTTGCTGGCTTTCAGTATATTTATCAAAGCAATTTGACATAATCAGAGATTTTCCCATGCTTCCCTGACTATTGATTGACAGCACAGGCTTGCCTCAGCTTTCTTTTAGCGCTGTTAATCAAGATAGAGAGTCGGGGATATGCCAAGCTAATGGGCTGAATGCTGCAATAAGCCTCCTAGCCAGGGAGTATATTATTTACTATATTTGATCATTTTCTTTTTCAGCAGTACAGAAGCATTTATTAGAAAATTAATGCCCTGATTCATCAAAATTCTGGTGTGAATTGCTTTGAAAGTTTCTAAATTTTTGTATAACTTCGAGTTGCACAAAAATGTTCATGCATTTTCAAGCCAGTATCAGCCAGCTCTGAGTGGGTGTATTGGTGGGTGGGCACTCCCGATTCATTAAAAGGTTGCACCTCTTAATGAATCAAGAGAGTATGACCGATCATCAATATTAGTGGGAACATTGCCCTGACTAGAACATTTGTGATGAGTGCACATAAATATACGCCACTTGTCAGATGTTCCAGATTCACTAAGAGGCATACTGTCATGATTCTGCTCAGCGGTGCTTTGCTCTCCTGCAGAGCCTATGCTGGGCCTTATATTTTTTTCTCCAGTTTCTAGTCGAGTCCTGTGTTGTGTGGGAGGGATCTGTTCTTTGGAGCCTCGTTCCAGGTGATTGCTCCGCTTTATCTGGGAGCTGTTTCACCCGAAACGCCACCAATGATAGTTCCTGTTTTGCAGTGCACGTCTCTGATTCCTGTAAGTGTCTGACCTGATCTTGTCCCACTACCTAGTTCCGCTGTTCCCCTCCCATCTCCTTACCTATTAACTTTATTCCCTGACTCCCTGACCATGGCTCATCCCCTGACTCTGGCTCTGCTCGCTTCCTTGTACTTATGTGACCTCTCTGTTTACTGACCCTGGCTCATCCCCTGATTCCAGCTCTGCTCGCTCCTTTTGTCATTTATGGTATCTCCTGGCTTTTGACCCCTGGCTTGTTTTACTGACTTTCACTAGATGTGTCCAGCGACACCTAGTGTGCAATGCCAGCAGATCCACTCCACTAGTGTGCGTGGCGACACTTAGTGGTTTGGTGCCTTATTATTCTCAGGTTCTCGTCATCACACATACGTTTTATAATGAATAAGTAGCATCAGACTCTAACACACTTTCATCACGACCAGTTTTGTAATGAATCGGGGCCTATGTGCTTAGTTTACACTGTCAGTTTGGGTTGCCAGACTCCTTTTAAGCTATAATTGGATTTTGTTTTCTTTTCCCTGTGTATTACATCTTCAGTTTTCAGAGCTTGCTGGAAAAATCTTTTATATGGAATACTATTTCCGCTTGAGAAGCTGTCCCTTTTTAGATTAGTTTTATCATTCAAACTTCTTGGTCAGTTATTACTTTATGCTAAACAATATCTCCTTACATAAGGGATGATAGAATATGGCTCTATTTGTGTTGGACAGTACCTGAATGCAAAAATTTCAGTTTGCCAGCTATATTAATCTTGGAGCTTGTTTTAGTCACATGCATATTTGAAATGCCATTTTCTTTTTACTCTCATCACTTATAATTCTAATGCCAGTGATTGATATCCCCTTGGCTTACACAAAATATTATGGATTTATTGTGGCTGGGCGACATGCCAGCTTAGATTCCCGAAATGAAGACTTTTGGAGTTGGACCAGTTCTAGTACCTATTAGAATTTCCAAACAAATTGTTGCAGTAAGCCTAAATTAAATTGTACCACACGTGTTCAGACAAAAGGTTAAGAATTTCATCTCCCTGTCTATAATATATTCTAGAAAAGTCAGAGAGATCCTGCATGAAATAATAAAAATGTAGTCAGTTATGTCAACGAACTGAAAAAAAATTGCTCTATATATGACCTTCAAAAATAATTTCCTGTTACATTTCTTATGGGTATGTCTTCCCTGATATTGAAATAAATGTCATCACTTTAGATAATACAAAAATGTCTCATCATTTCGTCTAATGACTAGAAAGATCTCTCTCTATTATCTACTATGACAGAAGATAATGCAAGGGTCATGAACTCACATATATATAATGATGGATGAGAATACTGTTCTATTTGGGAAACTGTCAAAAATTTAGTAAACTTACCTACTGTCAGTGATTGAGATTGTTGGTTTTTAATCCTTTCCTACATTGGCGGTTTTTCTTATTTTTCTGTCCTCTTTTTCCAAAAAATCATATCTTAAATTTTTCTGTAAACAAAGACCTATAAAAGCTGAGTTGTAGCTTTGAATTTCACAATTTAATTTGCATTATAATATTCTGATAAATATTTTTTGTGAGAAGAAATGTTGAAAAAACCATAATTGCACCATTATTGTTCAGATCTCCTGTTAAAGTGTTTCTCCAAGAAATGTAATAAAATAAATAAAAGACTCAATACACATTTAAGTATTAAACATTTTTCTAAATACCCTTTATATAGCAAAAAGTTATGCTTTATCTAGTATACTCCGTCAGAATTTTAAGCATGGCAGCTACCAAGATACGCAGAAGGGCGAGCTGCATACAGCATGAGACAGACACACTAAAACTGTCAGGCTGACTGAGATGGAGGTTCAGTCTCAATCAGCTAAAGAAAGGTGTTTATTTTCTGCTTTGCTACAATCTGATCAGTCTCCTGCCAGTTTGATTGAATATAGGAACATGTGTTTATGATGCCTGACAGGACGCTGCTCTGATGTGACCTCTGCATCGTGTCTCATGCAGCCTGTCCTACTCCTACTTCGTGTCCTCTGATATATAGGACATGTTGTGGTGATTGACAGTTATTACCATTTTGGAGCCCTGACTCAGTGCTGTAGATAAAATCTACATTTTTGACTTATAAAGGTAGTTAGAAAAATATTTAATATTTAAATGTGTATTTATTTTATTTAATTACTATACCACATTTCTCAGAGAATCCCTATAATCATGTTATGACAGAGGTGTAATAACATGATTAGTGGGACAATTACTCCAGAAAACGTCTTCTTGACTAGTTGCCCATTGATTTGTATATCCCTTTCTGAAATAATAAACAATTACATGTAAATTGATTTAACAGAAAACAAAAAAAGCACTTTGTTGGAAAAAGTACAAAGAGATGAGGAAGATTTCAGGTTCCGTTTAAAGTGTTATTCTCATTTACTTTAAAAAAGCACTCTCATTATTTTTTTTATTCTATAAACCTGTGTAAATTGTATAAGTAGTGTATTGTAAATATGTTAAAACATTCACCGATCACCATCTTACTTGGTTTTCAGCACTGCTCATGTCTAGAGATGAGCGAACCGGTCCCGGTTCGGCTCGAGGTCGGTTCGCCGAACGGAGGTCCCGTTCGAGTTCGGCTCGTCGAACGTTCGACGAACCGAACTTGAACTACATAGGAAACAATAGCAGGCAATCACAAACACATAAAAACACCTAGAAAACACCCTCAAAGGTGTCCAAAAGGTCACAAACAACTCACAACACAACACAAACACATGGGAAAGTGACAAGGACATATACGTATGCAAAAACAAAAGAGCTGGACAAGGAAAAAGAGGAGGAGACACAGATATAGGCATGGCACGCCCTTCTAAAGTCATGTAAAACACCGCAAGGTGACTCCAAGCGGAGTCTCCCTTTTTTCCAAAAATTGGGCCCCACACACACCCACCCATTCAGTGGCAGCACTTGTGCCCCAGTTGTACACTTCACAGCTAGATTTGCATCAAGCACATTCAAAAATACGCCATAATTAACCGTCCCCAGGATGACACCGGGGTAGGTAGCAAAGTCTTTGCTGAACCATGACTTGTTCATCTTGGCTTCTTTTAAAAACAATGTAAGCAAGGGTTACTCCAAGCGGAGTCTCCCTTTTTTTCCAAAAATTGTGCCCCACACACACCCACCCATTCAGTGGCAGCACTTGTGCCCTAGTTGTACACTTCACAGCTAGATTTGCATCAAGCACATTCAAAAATACGCCATAATTAACCGTCCCCAGGATGACACCAGGGTAGGTAGCAAAGTCTTTCCTGATCCCAGCTCTGTTCATCTTGGCTTCTTTTAAAAACACAGCAAGCAAGGGTTACTCCAAGCGGAGTCTCCCTTTTTTCCAAAAATTGGGCCACACAGACACCCACCCCATCAGTGGCAGCACTTGGGCCCTAGTTGCAAACAGGATGTTTTGATTTGCATCAAGCACATTCAAAAATACGCCATAATTAACCGTCCCCAGCATGACACCGGGGTAGGTAGATAAAGTCTTTGCTGAACCATGACTTGTTCATCTTGGCTTCTTTTAAAAACAATGTAAGCAAGGGTTACTCCAAGCGGAGTCTCCGTTTTTTTCCAAAAATTGTGCCCCACACACACCCACCCATTCAGTGGCAGCACTTGTGCCCTAGTTGTACACTTCACAGCTAGATTTGCATCACGCACATTCCAAATCCACAAGCATTTACTCTCCCCAGGATGACACAGGGGTTGTAAATTCCTTCTGGATCCATGACTTGTTCATTTTGATGAACGTCAGTCTGTCCACATTGTCACTGGACAGACGCGTGCGCTTATCTGTCAGCACACACCCAGCAGCACTGAAGACACGTTCAGAGACAACGCTGGCAGCTGGACACGACAAAATCTCCAAGGCGTAAGTTGAGAGCTCTGGCCATTTTTCTAGGTTTGAAGCCCAAAAGGAGCAAGGCTCCATTTGCAAAGTCATGGCATCGATGTTCATTTGGAGATACTCCTGTATCATCCTCTCCAGCCGTTGACTATGTGTCAGACTTGTTGTCTCTGGTGGCCTTGCAAAGGAGGGTCTAAAAAAATTATGAAAAGATTCCATAAAATTGCTGTTACCAGCACCAGATACGGTCCTACTGGTACGTGTAGACTGTTGAAGATGACGAGACCGTCCCATGTTTGTCAAGTTACAACTGGGAGATTCACTCCCTGCACCTGCACGGTTGTTTGGTGGAAAAGCGGATCTAAGATCGAGTAACAGCTTCTGCTGATACTCCTGCATACGTGCGTCCCTTTCTATGGCTGGAATTATGTCACAAAATTTGGACTTGTACCGGGGATCTAATAGTGTGGCAAGCCAGTAGTCCTCATCACTTCTAATTTTGACAATACGAGGGTCATGTTGGAGGTAGTGCAACAAGAAGGCACTCATGTGTCTTGCGCAGCCATGCGGACCAAGTCCACGCTGTGTTTGTGGCATAGAGGTGCTAACCGTTCTTTCTTCCTCTGACATCTCCCCCCAACCTCTTTCAACTGAAATTTGACCAAGGTCTCCCTCATCTGCTGAGTCTTCCATGTCCATGGACAGTTCGTCCTCCATTTCCTCATGTCCTCCTGCACCTTCCTCAACATCTCGCCTGCTACCATGCGCCCTTGTTGATCCCTGTCCCCCATGCTCCCATGCCTGGCGCCTTGGTGATGATGAACGTCTGGACCTTGGTGATGTTGTTGTGTCTTGCGCATATGAATCCTCCTGTAGTTCATCCCCTTCCTGTTCTCCCACCCCCTGACTCCGAATAGTGTTTAGCGTGTGTTCCAGCATGTAAATGACTGGAATCGTCATGCTGATAATGGCATTGTCAGCGCTAAACATATTCGTCGCCATGTCGAAACTGTGCAGAAGGGTGCATAGGTCCTTGATCTGAGACCACTCAATCAAGGTGATCTGCCCCACCTCTGCATCTCGTTGGCCCAGGCTATACGTCATGACATATTGCACCAGGGCACGGCGGTGCTGCCACAGTCGCTGTAACATGTGGAGAGTTGAATTCCAGCGTGTCGCCACATCGCATTTCAGGCGATGAACCGGCAGGCCGAAAGACTTCTGGAGCGATGCAAGTCGCTCAGCTGCGGCGCTTGAACGGCGGAAGTGAGCAGACAGTTTTCGTTCCCTGTTCAGAAGGCCATCTAGGCCGGGATACTGTGTTAAAAATTGCTGCACGACAAAGTTCAACACGTGAGCCATACAAGGTACGTGTGTCACCTTGCTCAGGCGAAGGGCCGCACCCAGGTTTGCAGCATTGTCGCACACGGCCTTACCAGGCTGCAGGTTGAGTGGAGACAACCATTTATTAAACTCGGACCGCAGAGCTGACCACAACTCCTCAGCTGTGGGACTCTTATTCCCAAGACATGTCAAGCTAAAGACCGCCTGATGCCGTTGCGCTCTGCTGCCAGCATAGTAATGAGGGGTGCGTGATTCCTTCTGCGCAGTGAGAACGCTGGTGGCCTGACCAGGCAGGCTTGAGGTGGAGGACCCAGATGAGGTGGAGGATGCAGAAGCAGTGGCGGAACTTGGACAGACAGAGGATTGACACACAAGTCGTGGGGACGGCAAGACTTGTGCAGCAGACCCTTCACCATCTATCACCATAGTTACCCAGTGCCCAGTCAGCGACATGTAACGTCCCTGTCCATGCTTACTGGTCCAAGTATCGGTGGTGAAATGCACCCGTTCACACACAGAGTTTCTCAATGAAGCGGTGATGTTGTGTGCGACATGCTGGTGTAGCGCGGGCACACCTTTCTTAGAAAAGTAGTGGCGACTAGGCATCTGGTACTGGGGCACAGCGACAGACATAAGGTCTCTAAAATCCTGTGTGTCCACTAGGCGGAAAGGCAGCATTTCTGTAGCCAACAGCTTACAGAGGGATAGAGTCAACCTCTTAGCTTTGTCATGGGTCGCAGGAAATGGCCTTTTATTTGTCCACATCTGAGGGACAGAGATCTGGCTGCTGTGTGTAGACGGTGTTGAGTAGGGTGTCCCTGGAAAAATGCAGGTTTGTAAAGAAAGTGAAGGCGGAGACATGATGTTGCCTTCATCCAAAGTTGGTGCTATCGATGTCTGAGAGAGCTGTACACACTCACTTGTTTCCCCTTCCAAAACAACTGACGACCTACCAAGCAAACTGCCTGTTGCGGTTACAGTGGTGGAAGTTGTGGGTGGAAAAACAGGTGTGACAGCTGTCCCCACAGTCCTAGAAGATGACGAGCGCGCGGATGCACTGGAAGGGGCAGGCGGTGGATGGTTCGCTCCGCTAGGCCGCATTGCAGCACGGTGAGCTTCCCACCGGGCCATATGATATTTATTCATGTGACGATTCATGAAAGAAGTTGTCAAACTGCTGAGGTTTTGACCTCTACTAAGAGAACCATGACAAATTTTACAGATCACATAATTTGGGCGATCTTTTTCTATGTCAAAAAAGGACCAGGCTAGGCAAGGCTTAGAGGCCATGCGACCTGTTGATCCACCCCGAATAATGCTCAGAGGCAGAGTGGTGGCTGAGGATGCAGTTGTAGACGTGCTACCAGTACTCCGACTCTGTCCAGGAAGGCGCAAGGTAACTTCGTCATCAGTTGCATCCTCCTCCACCACCTCTGTTGACCTCCTCGAGTGCCTGACTGTGGGTTGACAGTAGGTGGGATCTAGAACTTCATCATCAATTGTTGTGTTTGCACTCCCCTCCCCCTCAGACCAAGCCTCTTCTTGCCCTGACCGAATATTTAAGTTGTCATCCCAATCGGGTATCTGAGTCTCATCTTCATCAGTATGTTCCTCATTGTCTATAACCACAGGTGTTACAGTTTGTGACAAAGGGTCAACATTATGCTCCGAAACTTGGTCCTCACGGCCTGAATCAGAGTCACAAAGGTTCTGGGCATCACTGCAGACCATTTCCTGTTCTGTACTCACTGTAGCTTCGGAGCAGACCTCTGATTCCCAGGCTATAGTGTGACTGAACAGCTCTGCAGACTCAGCCATCTCAGTTCCACCATACTGTGCAGGGCTGATGGAGACTTCAGAGCTGGGAGAAATCAAGTTTGATTGGGATGACAACTCAGAGGACTGGTGTTTTTTGGATGCGGTACTTGAAGTGGCTGAGAGGGCACTTGTTGGACCACTTGAGATCCATTCAAGCATTTTCCTTTTTTGCCCATCATCTACCTTTGTTCCTGTTGTTCGTGTCCGTAAAAAAGGGAGCACATCGGATTGTCCACGGTAAGTAGTAGACATCTTACTTTTGCTGGTAGATGGTCTATCTTCAGCAGATGATAATGGAGCTTTGCCACCTTCCCCACGGACAAAACCTTTTTTGCCTTTTCCACCACGCCTCTTCCCCTTTCCACCAGCATCTGTCATTTTGCCACTCATGTTGATTGCGACAAGATTGTGGACTGAAAATGTGGTAGTAAAAATTGAGAGGTGGTGTAGATTGCAGTGGTGGTCTAGCTTTATTAACAGCAGAATAATAAAGAATAAATATCCCTGACAATGCAACTACGGCCCTTAAACTGGCAGCAAAAATTGCTAGTATAATGGCTTAGTTATGAGTTGGAGTGTGCAATGCAGGCAGACGCGCTCTGCAAATGTCTTTGCACTAGTGGGACTATAGCAAAGTCCAATAGCCACGTTTAGGATGCCACTAGGTACACTGAGTGTTTGCTAGTATAATGGCTTAGTTATAATGAGTGGGAGTGTGCAATGCAGGCAGACGCGCTCTGCAAATGTCTTTGCACTAGTGTGACTATAGCAAAGTCCAATAGCCACGTTTAGGATGCCACTAGGTACACTGAGTGTTTGCTAGTATAATGGCTTAGTTATAATGAGTTGGAGTGTGCAATGCAGGTAGAGGTGCTGCAAATGTCTTTGCACTAGTGTGACTAGACAAAAGTCCAATAGCCACATTTAGGATGCCACTAGGTACACTGAGTGTTTGCTAGTATAATGGCTTAGTTATAATGAGTTGGAGTGTGCAATGCAGGCAGACGTGCTCTGCAAATGTCTTTGCACTAGTGGGACTATAGCAAAGTCCAATAGCCACGTTTAGGATGCCACTAGGTACACTGAGTGTTTGCTAGTATAATGGCTTAGTTATAATGAGTTGGAGTGTGCAATGCAGGCAGACGCGCTCTGCAAATGTCTTTGCACTAGTGTGACTATAGCAAAGTCCAATAGCCACGTTTAGGATGCCACTAGGTACACTGAGTGTTTGCTAGTATAATGGCTTAGTTATAATGAGTTGGAGTGTGCAATGCAGGCAGACGTGCTCTGCAAATGTCTTTGCACTAGTGGGACTATAGCAAAGTCCAATAGCCACGTTTAGGATGCCACTTGGTACACTGAGTGTTTGCTAGTATAATGGCTTAGTTATAATGAGTTGGAGTGTGCAATGCAGGCATAGGTGCTGCAAATGTCTTTGCACTAGTGTGACTAGACAAAAGTCCAATAGCCACGTTTAGGATGCCACTAGGTACACTGAGTGTTTGCTAGTATAATGGCTTAGTTATAATGAGTTGGAGTGTGCAATGCAGGTAGAGGTGCTGCAAATGTCTTTGCACTAGTGTGACTAGACAAAAGTCCAATAGCCACGTTTAGGATGCCACTAGGTACACTGACTGTTTGCCAGTATAATGGCTTAGTTATAATGAGTTGGAGTGTGCAGAAGACAGGAGGGTACAGTGCCAGGATTGTGGGGCTCTGGGTAGAGGAATGGAAGCCTGCCTTTCTATTCCCTCCTAATAGGGAAATGCAGGGAGGAAATCCCTGACCTTGGCTACACAGACGCTGTCGCTGTTTTCAGGACCTGTCACCTTAACTCTGACCCTGCCGGTTTGAGCCCTTAAAAGGACTGCTAGAAAGTGCTCTCCCTAAGCTGTCCAGCGCTGTGTATGGAGCGCATACAGCTGTATCAGCGATAGGACAAAGGACGGAGCTGCGACAGTGATGTCTGACACCAAAGACGCAGAAGAGATAATGGCGTCCTGGAGGAAAATGTCCGGTTTTATAATGCAGGGACATGTGACATGGACATCCTATCACACATGCCGTTGCTTCTCTGGCTAAAAGTCCACTTAGCTGTGTGTGTGTCTGGGATTGGCTGACATGCTGGCCCGCCCCACTACACGCGCGCGCTTAGGGAAGGAAGACAAGGGAAAAAAAAAAAAAAAATGGCGATCGCCATTATAGAAACAGCAGTGATCTGAAGGCGCTGTTCACGCACACTATACACTGAAATGTCATAATAGTGTGATTCACAGAGTGACTTACACTATTACAGCGGAAACCAAGCTAGGATTTAGCTGGTTTTTTGCTGCTAGAACCATTCTCAAACGTTTCTAGAACTATCGAGCTTTTGCAAAAAGCTCGAGTTCTATTTCGATCTAGAACAGGGCCCAAAATCACTCGAGCCTAGAACTGGAGAACCTCGAACCACGAACCGCACTCAACTCTACTCATGTCCTCTTCTGACCAGTCAGATCACACAGTGCTCTATGTGTCAGCTAAAAATCACTTTTACAATATAAGTCTACAAAGTCTCATTCTGAAACGCCATAGACCTATATTGTTAAAATAGGCCACAAATAGCTGGCAAGTCGGAATAGCAGTCACATGACCCAGACGAGGATGGGAGTGGCACTAGAGACAAGTGAAGATGACGATCGTTGCGTATATTAACATACACACTACACTACATTTATTAGGGAATAGCAAAATAACGAGAGTGATTCTTTACTGATTGTAAGTGCACAAATATGCAATTTTGTAGTTTACTAGTTGTTAAAAATCCTCTCTCTTCTCAAAAATTGATGGATTTTTACTTTTATTGATTACTGTTCATTGCCTAGTTTACCTGCCATATACTAGCTGGCCAGATCACTGGAGTACAATGTTAACCCCTTTACGACCTTCAACGTACCTTTTACATCTAAGGCTATATCTGTCCCGTTAATGCAAGCTTGCACATCAAACCCGCATTTTTCCCCACACGTCTGCGGATCTGATCAGCCAACATGTGCAAGTTAGATCGTGCTGTAAAACTTTGACAGCACAATATAAAATGCTGTCAGCACTGCTACATCCAGAACCTACTCTTACCTAAAATACTTAAATACCAACACATGCATTGTATTATTCAACAGTATACACATAAAACATCAGTGGATTTTCCTGAGGAAGAAGAAGGGATATCTCTCCAAAACGTGTAGAATAAAGCATCCCCATTGCTTTTATTTTTTTGGAGTGTTTCTTTATACAGCAGCGCGGAGTATGCCACAATTATCCTGGTTTTTGTCTTGCTTCTGCCTTTGGCACGTGGGATCGGCTGCAGCTTTTATATGTCTGTATACTGGTTGTGAGTCTCACAACCATTCCAGGTAAGCGACTTTCCTATTAAAAAGTCACCATCTTTTACACTGGTAAAACCCTATCGCGCTCCTTATATCCACAGCTTGTTTCCTGTCTACACATAAAAATAGCATATTTACATCATGGAGCATTGCCCACCTATTTTACACATCCCAACTTAAATATTGTCATCTCTGACTATATCTATAAAACATTAAACCGATATTATTCTTGACAGTCATTTAAAATCCATATACCTTGTCTCCATTGGCTTCAAAAACATTACCTCTCCTGGATCTCCACATACCTTTCAAATTGCACATTTTGTGTCTCCCATTCCCATACTTCCTCCTTATCCACCATTTCTCTGCTCGTGTCTCTCAAGCCTCTGTCTTGTGACCACTACTTTTGCAATGGGACAGGTGAAGGCCAGAGTGACATGAGTGTAATTTATTTCTTTTTAACCTAGTTTCTATTATGCTCTTGACAGACCTTAGAATATAATAAATCATATTTCATGATTAAAAGCAAATTGAATTTACTGGTTGAATTTAAGCAAATCTTTAAAATTTTATTTTTGACAGATTTGCTCATAAGTCATAACTAGTAAAAATAATCCAAAAATATAATATTTGATTAAGAAAAAAACCTTTTTGCTTTGTATGTTAAACAATTTCCCATTCTGCAGAGAATACGTACAGACCAAAAGTTTGGACACACCTTCTCATTCAAAGAGTTTTCTTTATTGTCATGACTCTGAAAATTGTAGATTCACATTGAAGGCATCAAAACTATGAATTAACACATGTGGATTGAAATACTTAACAAAAAAGTGTGAAACAACTGAAAATATGTCTTATATTCTAGGTTCTTCAAAGTAGCCACCTTTTGCTTTGACTACTGCTTTGCACAATCTTGGCATTCTCTTGATGAGCTTCAAGAGGTAGTCACCAGAAATGGTCTTCCAACTATCTTGAAGGAGTTCCCAGAGATGCTTTGCACTTGTTGGCCCTTTTGCCTTCACTCTGCGGTCCAGCTCACCCCAAACCATCTCGATTACGTTCAGGTCTGGTGAGTGTGGAGGCCAGGTCATCTGGCGTAGCACCCCATCACTCTCCTTTTTAGTCAAATAGCCCTTACACAGCCTGGAGGTGTGTTTGGGGTCATTGTCCTGTTGAAAAATAAATGATGGTCCAACTAAACGCAAACCGGATAGAATAGCATGCCGCTGCAAGATGCTGTGGTAGCCATGCTTGTTCAGTATGCCTTCAATTTTGAATAAATCCCCAACAGTGTGACCAGCAACGCACCCCCACACCATCACACCTCCTCCTCCATGCTTCACGGTGGGAACCAGGCATGTAGAGTCCATCCGTTCATCTTTTCTGCGTCACACAAAGACACGGTGGTTGGATCCAAAGATCTCAAATTTGGACTCATCAGACCAAAGCACAGATTTCCACTGGTATAATGTCCATTCCTTGTGTTCTTTAGCCCAAACAAGTCTCTTCTGCTTGTTGCCTGTCCTTAGCAGTGGTTTCCTAGCGACTGTTTTACCATGAAGGCCTGTTGCACAAAGTCTCCTCTTAACTTAACAGAGTGACTCGGATAAACGTATCCTCCACAGCAGAGATGACTCTTGGTCTTCCTTTCCTGGGGCAGTCCTCATGTGAGCCAGTTTCTTTGTAGCGTTTGGTTTTTTCCACTGCACTTGGGGACACTTTCAAAGTTTTCCCAATTTTTTTGGACTGACTTACCTTCATTTCTTAAAGCGATGATGGCCACTCATTTTTCTTTACGTAGCTGCTTTTTTTCTTGCCATAACACAAATTCTAACAGTCTATTCAGTAGGACTATCAGCTGCGTATCCACCAGACATCTTGCACAACACAACTGATGGTCCCAACCCCATTTATAAGGCAAGAAATCCCACTTATGAAACCTGACAGGGCACACATGTGAAGTGAAAACCATTTCCGGTGACTACCTCTTGAAGTTCATCAAGAGAATGCCAAGAGTGTGCAACCTAGTAATCAAAGCAAAAGGTGGCTACTTTGAAGAACCTAGAATATAAGACATATTTTCAGTTGTTTCACACTTTTTTTGTGTTAATTCATAGTTTTGATGCCTTCAATGTGAATCTACAATTTTCAGAGTCATGACAATAAAGAAAACTCTTTGAATGAGAAGGTGTGTCCAAACTTGTATGTATCTAAAGTACTAATTGTTACTGTCTGATAGAAGTCTTTTCCCATCTATTATTCTATCAGCAGTCAGGGTCCACCCTGCATTAATGTTAGAGCTGCAGCTGGAGGCACAAGGCCAGTCTGAGAGTCAATAGATCACTAAATTAAAGTGTGTATCACAAGCTTAATGGTCCCATGGATGCTGTCTAGTAGTAGTGCCTAAAGCTCTGTTACAGCACAGAGTCAGGTAAAGCACACAACTAACCTCTGTTACCTCACAGAGGATGATGTATGACATACAGTTAGGTCCAGAAATATTTGGACAGTGACACAATTTTCGCGAGTTGGGCTCTGCATGCCACCACATTGGATTTGAAATGAAACCTCTACGACAGAATTCAAGTGCAGATTGTAACGTTTAATTTGAAGGTTTGAACAAAAATATCTGATAGAAATTGTAGGAATTGTACACATTTCTTTACAAACACTCCACATTTTAGGAGGTCAAAAGTAATTGGACAAATAAACCAAACCCAAACAAAATATTTTTATTTTCAATATTTTGTTGCGAATCCTTTGGAGGCAATCACTGCCTTAAGTCTGGAACCCATGGACATCACCAAACGCTGGGTTTCCTCCTTCTTAATGCTTTGCCAGGCCTTTACAGCCGCAGCCTTCAGGTCTTGCTTGTTTGTGGGTCTTTCCGTCTTAAGTCTGGATTTGAGCAAGTGAAATGCATGCTCAATTGGGTTAAGATCTGGTGATTGACTTGGCCATTGCAGAATGTTCCACTTTTTTGCACTCATGAACTCCTGGGTAGCTTTGGCTGTATGCTTGGGGTCATTGTCCATCTGTACTATGAAGCGCCGTCCGATCAACTTTGTGGCATTTGGCTGAATCTGGGCTGAAAGTATATCCCGGTACACTTCAGAATTCATCCGGCTACTCTTGTCTGCTGTTATGTCATCAATAAACACAAGTGACCCAGTGCCATTGAAAGCCATGCATGCCCATGCCATCACGTTGCCTCCACCATGTTTTACAGAGGATGTGGTGTGCCTTGGATCATGTGCCGTTCCCTTTCTTCTCCAAACTTTTTTCTTCCCATCATTCTGGTACAGGTTGATCTTTGTCTCATCTGTCCATAGAATACTTTTCCAGAACTGAGCTGGCTTCATGAGGTGTTTTTCAGCAAATTTAACTCTGGCCTGTCTATTTTTGGAATTGATGAATGGTTTGCATCTAGATGTGAACCCTTTGTATTTACTTTCATGGAGTCTTCTCTTTACAGTTGACTTAGAGACAGATACACCTACTTCACTGAGAGTGTTCTGGACTTCAGTTGATGTTGTGAACGGGTTCTTCTTCACCAAAGAAAGTATGCGGCGATCATCCACCACTATTGTCATCCGTGGACGCCCAGGCCTTTTTGAGTTCCCAAGCTCACCAGTCAATTCCTTTTTTCTCAGAATGTACCCGACTGTTGATTGTGCTACTCCAAGCATGTCTGCTATCTCTCTGATGGATTTTTTCTTTTTTTTCAGCCTCAGGATGTTCTGCTTCACCTCAATTGAGAGTTCCTTAGACCGCATGTTGTCTGGTCACAGCAACAGCTTCCAAATGCAAAACCACACACCTGTAATCAACCCCAGACCTTTTAACTACTTCATTGATTACAGGTTAACGAGGGAGATGCCTTCAGAGTTAATTGCAGCCCTTAGAGTCCCTTGTCCAATTACTTTTGGTCCCTTGAAAAAGAGGAGGCTATGCATTACAGAGCTATGATTCCTAAACCCTTTCTCTGATTTGGATGTGAAAACTCTCATATTGCAGCTGGGAGTGTGCACTTTCAGCCCATATTATATATATAATTGTATTTCTGAACATGTTTTTGTAAACAGCTAAAATAACAAAACTTGTGTCACTGTCCAAATATTTCTGGACCTAACTGTACATGTAGTGGCCCGGTCCAGATTGTCTGTTTCTTTAAGTACATTTACTTATATGTAATATTATGCTATATGTTATAAGTAAAACATTTTTCATTTGTTGTGTTCTAGCACCATCTACTGGTGAAAACTGTAAGAATCTAAAGTGTTCATTAAGTGTTATCCTATTGGCTAGTTTTTGGTCACATGGATCAATAGGTGGAGCTATTCTCCAGCCTCTGTCTAGAAACAACTGGAATGAGCTGGTTCTGGCTGAGTCTCCTCTGAGGGAAGACATTATGTGGAGAATCTCTTCACCACAAGACTCCTCCTAGGCCCGAGGCCTAGAATTTCATCATTTCCTGATTTTTACAGCCAATATGCTGAAGGCTTCCTATCCTGACATTGTGCATCTCTTCAGACAGTAGGGCATACTGACTATATACCAGACCCTACTGCACGCAGATTGGGGAAGTTTGAGGGTCTCCCGCCCCACTGCAATATTAGTGGCTTTCATGCCATTGTCCATGCACTAGCCGTCCGCTCCCCGTAGCACGCTGGGCAACTGTCTTCATTTGCTTACAAGTACTGCACGTGTCTGAACTAGCAGTGAAATTAACCCCAGGACTCCAGGTCTGTACAATCTTATCATATCTACCCTCTAAACTCAAGAGACTTTGAACCTAAAGCATACCAGTATTAATTCTGAAACAAATCGTGCACTTAAAGCTCCAGTACCCTAATTGCACTTCAGCATTCAACTCCAAGCTGTATTTGCCGTAGCCTACCCACGAGAGACTGTGAAACATATATTCCGTATTGATTTGCTTTGTTCCTGCTATATTAAAGCAACTGTTATCCCCAAGACCGTGTCTGTGGACTGTCCATCAGCTGTGGATACTGTGTGGGGGTGGATAGCAGGGAACATCTGGGCCCTTACATACACAGTATGTATAAGTATATATGAGAAAAGCACTAACTGTACTCCACTAACTGACGAATCAGGATATGCTGAGGAAGAGTTCAGGGGTGAGCACATAGGATCCCTAACTACCAGGTCGATTTGCCTCGAGGTATACACAGCTAACTGCTGGTACCTCCACGGCTGGCACCATCAGACCACGGAGCACAAGCCTCGACCAGAGGACTGACCCTGAAACGGTCCAGTAAGACCATGACGCCTGACCCTGAACCTGAGTCCTGACACTATATCAGTCCGGTTGGACCTCGGCGCTTATCCCTAAGCCTAAGAGCATCTGTGTTTCCAGAAACATTCAGCTCCACACACAATGACGACTGAACACCTATATGTGGTCTCCAGGGGTTTATTAATACCTCCGTTCGACCCCAAACAAGGAGGAGCCGCATCCAGCCAGAACCTTGACCAATGAGCGGCGGCCACGCAGCAGCGTGTCAGCGGTCACATCCGCGGCAACCAATCAGATGGCAGCACATTAGCGGTAATGTCACCTGTGACCAATAGGATGGCAGCGTGTCAGCGGTGTTGTCACCCACGACCAATAGGATGGCAGTGCGTCAGTAGTGACATTACCCACGACCAATAGCACGGCAGCGCGTAAGTGGTGATGTCACCTGCGACCAAAAGCAAGACAGCGCCTCAGCGGTGATGTCACCCGCTACCAATCAGGTCCCGCCACATGGTACACATGCGCAGATGGAAGTAAACACGGCGCTGGAATCCCGCGCATGTGCGGTAGCAATCTTTTCATACTTAGGCTCAGAACGGCAAAAAATCCAAGTCACAACATGAGTAGTAGACGACCGACTAGAACGCCTTTGGGCACGAGGAGGAGCACTCCTAGGAGATACACCTCGGTTCGTGACACTAATTTTGCTTTATAGAGGTTGTCCATGACTTGGACTAGCACCTTCTGATTTCCCATATTTGTCCCCATTAAAATAAAAAAGCTTTTACTCACCCCCAGTGCAAGTGGGGAAATTAGAGTACTGACACCACTGGAACCACACCAACACAGTACGTGAGTATTAGCTTTTTTTATTTTAATGGGGCCAAACATGCTAAATGAGAAGGGGTTCTCTTAGTAGTGGACCATTCCTTTAATATTAGCTACATTTTCTAGAAAGAACGTTATGTCATGATACGTATCGCCCCTCAACATCATGACCTTGTGAAGTCTAGTCAAAGCTGGAGTTGCCGAAAATGTTGGAAAACAGAGTAGAACTAAAGACCGTACCAGAGTGGTGCTGTGCAGTTGGATAGACAGATATATAGATATTTTTTTTTTATTTTATCTTCTTCTTGACCCTTTAAAATTTGGTGGCTGGTTGGTGCAAGTCAATTTTGGCAAAACTTAATTTTTTTGTAATATTTTATGTGAGTTCAATTCACCTTGAATAAACTTGCTTATCTTTTAGTTTCTATCATTTTATTTTCACTGCATAAACCAGTAGTATAATAACTAGATAAAAACAAATATTGGGGATTTTGATTACAGTACTTCATAATATTTTTTTAGATGTAAATTTGAAACTCTTATAATTGATCAGTTGTTTCAGGAAAACTTGCAGCAGACTGTCTGTGTCCCGCCACTGACTCCTCCCTTCTCATCCCCCCCTCCCCCTCTATTGAACCTTATGAGCAATATCTGGCATCTCTTATCTCATATGGGAAACAGACAGATTTTACCTATAAATTGAAACTATTGAGAATGACATATACTGTGTGTTAAGAAGGAGAAAAATTTATTTGATAAGCTATACTTCAAAGTTTCTTATTTTCATGTGTACATTATATTTATGAAATAAAAATTAGTGATGAGTGAGTATAATTGTTGCTATTCGTTACTCACTTGAATAGTGTATTCGTGTTGCTTGTTAGATTGCGAGGTTTTGTGTACTCGCCTCGCTATATTTGTATTTCCCATCCAGCAAATTTGGTGCCTGATTTGCAGCCACTAAACATGCTGGGCTTTCACAGTAATGCCGCAGCCATCTTGGTTGTGGCATTGCTGCGATTGGCTGGCTGCGCTTCATACTTATCGATCGCAAGAGCGAGTGAGAGAGAGAACGATATATATGCAGGCATATTCTCCAGGTTCTCCCCATTAAGTTTCATCACTTTCCCATCCCCCAGACCTCTTTGTTGGGTCCAGCAGAAAATTACTTGCATTTCCCATTGACTTACATTATACTTGCTATATGTATGCGAGTACAATGTACTCGTTACGAGTATAGCGATTACAAATATTTCAGTACTCGCTCATCACTAATAAAAATGTAAACAATGGTTACTATTTAAAAGGAACCTGTCAGTAAAAAACACTATTATGCTGCAGATATGGTACTAATCTGCAGGTTAATAGCATTCTGAAGATTCTCAGTATCTGCACTGAGAGCCCTGCTACCAGGAGGAAATTAACTTTACTCCTTTAGGCAGCCTCAGCTTTCAGTCTTTGGGGTGGTGCTGGCACGTCTTCAGTAACCTATCTGTGCATGCTGAGTGCTGGCTGTAACCGTGTCACCATTTGGCTTGACTGTTTGGCAAACAACAGGCTTGGAGAGATAATATAAAAAATCAAACCAGAATCTCATTTTGAAGATAGTTTGCACTAAAGAGAAGCAATAACCTGAAACACTGTTTCTGTAAATTGAAATTCTGGTTTGGCTTTTATCTGAAAGGGAGCCAATCACCAGGATTTTCGTATATACCCTAAGGCCAGTGCTGTACTGGCACTATCAGGCAGATTATCTACATACCATTAGTGGTCAGCTCGGATGTTTAGGCTTTCAAATCCAAAAAAGTAAACTTTAAAAAATCAGCAGCTTTTTGATTGGCATTTGCAACTGAGCAGGTAATATATGGGTGGGTTTTCAGATGGATTCTCACCCCCCTGCCTGTTGTTCCTCCCTCTCTGTTCACTACAGTATTATACAAACTATTCACTGTGCTAAAGGACCTGTGGGGAGGTGATTCCCATGTGACCAGAAGGGGTGGGGCCTCAGCCAACAAAGTTGGATATCAGGTCACATGGGTATGACCTCACCACGGGTAATGCAGGTTACTACTTATGGGTAGTACAGGTGGAAGAGTAGTCAGGAAAATCAGGGTCTGGTAACAAGAAGACATATATGGGTATAGGGAGTACACAGGGGCGTAGTCAGGTCACAATCTGAGGGTCAGAATTCCAAAAAGGCATGTAATAGATTCAGGGAGTAAACAGAGACGTGGTCAGGTAATGATTTGAGGTAAAAGTCAGGAGGTCACGACAGGAACAGGGAGCAGGCAGAGAGAAGTCAAATAACAGTCCGAGGTCAGGAAGATTAGAATACTTGCAGAAAAACAGGCCAACAGCACAACTACAGAACCAGAATGTACGACTGGCAAGGTTCTGAGAGAGCATGCTCAGTAAAGAAGCAGAGCAATTACCAGGACGATAAAACACCCGAGGGTATGGGGCCTAGGGGAGTCGTCATAATTATAATATTTATGACGACTTCCCTAGGCCCCATACCCTCACTCACCCAAGTGGTGATACAGACAAATTAGCCACTGTGGACTGAGCACCTCTTCCTCACTGTGGTGTTACTACTTTAGGGGTTGATTCTATCTAATAGGGGTTATATCTTACCCGGTAGGGAGGGCCTTACTCAGGGTTAGCCGTCGTGGAACGGGGGCGTCTTCACATTAGGACGCCGACCCCCGTCGTTGAGGAAGGGCTAGGTCAGGGAAGTTCTTTCTTCCTCCCTTTCTCAAACCTCCAATTTTAATACGTGTTTGTACGTGATTTTGATTAATAAAATTCTATATAATTTTTTAAAGTAGTTAGACTGTGGTTTTGGATAATCCATGAAACTGCCAGCTAATAATTCCTGGAATACACAGCATAGCATCTCCTAGTGCAAAATGCTCTGCACAGAGGAATAATGACACTGCAGCTTAGTAGTCCAGAAAAACATAGCAGAGCATCTTCTAATGTCAATATGTTCTGCACAGATTAATCGTGACAGAAACATTACCCATTAGATCTCAGTGTTTTTTATAAAAAATAAAAGGCTTGGTACATTGAAAATATTTTCCAAGTCATGATTACTTTTCTTTTTTTTTTTTTTTTTTTCAAAGGTACAATTGAATAACATAATAACACATCATTGCTGAACCAAGTTGGACAGAGACAGGCATGGAAAGGGAAGCTAGGACACAATGACTCGTAAGATGAGTATTATGTTTACTCCTATTTTGTTATTCTATACCATTGTCAGTTGTTTGTTTAACCTCTCAGCAGCCTCAGAACTGTTTGAAATTAGTTCCCTATACAGTAAATAACAAACATTTTCTTACACAGAGAAAAAAGAAAATCCCCAGTCCTTTACAAGCAAAAGTGCTATTTAGTGAATCTGCTCCCACACAACTCTTTGTCAACGAAATTTCTGCAGAGACTGAGAATGCGACTTAAAAAGTCAGAGCATCGATCTATGTGGCTGTTTAACTGGCACTTGCTGCAGTCAGGAAGAGATTATTCTCCCTGGTGAATTGTGAGAAATAATTGTCAAGTAACATTCTATAAGCCACGTTTTTCTTATTTTCCTGTAAGTCAATCTAATAAATATACAGCGTCTCCACCTTACTAAGAGGTGGCACTTGATGGACATGTATTCTTCTCAAATTAACTTGTTTGTAACTAGATTTGTTTGTGTATCTTAGACTTGAGCTTCGTCACGACAAGACTGAAATATTCAATTAATACTCAGTTGTCAATATTTATTGTTCCCGGTGTATTTATTATATTACAACAGATAGCCAGATTGTAAACAAGAATAACAGCGTTATACTTCCCAAAGTCACCTAACATCTATGAATCAACATGCATGCTTAACACAAGATAAAAATTGTTTACTTACCATTAAAATATGAAACATTGTGCCTGTCTGCAACCGTACAAAGTAGAGCCTGGATTTACAGACAGGAAACACAAATACAGGATTGACAAGAAAGCACTGAAAAACCTATAGTGTGAAAACAAACAGAAAATGCAAAGCTATGTGTTATTTTTAGAGAGGAAATTTGAGTACCTTGTCCCCTCCATTATCAGGTTGGGTCTAAGGGGTGCTTCACACACAGCGAGCTCGCTGCCGAGATCGCTGCTGAGTCACGCTTTTTGTGACGCAGCAGTGACCTCATTAGCGATCTCGCTGTGTGTGACAATGAGCAGCGATCTGGCCTCTGCTGCGAGATCGCTGCTCGTTACACACAGCCCTGGTTCGTTTTCTTCAAAGCCGCTCTCCCACTGTGACACACAGATCGCTGTGTGTGACAGCGAGAGAGCGACAAATGAAGCGAGCAGGAGCCGGCATCTGACAGCTGAGGTAAGCTGTATCCAAGATAAACATCGGGTAACCAAGGTGGTTACCCGATATTTACCTTAGTTACGAGCCTCTGCAGCTCTCACGCTGCCTGTGCTGCCGGCTCCGGCTCTCTGCACATGTAGCTGCTGTACACATCGGGTTAATTAACCCGATGTGTACAGCAGCTAGGAGAGCAAGGAGCCAGCGCTAAGCAGTGTGCGCGGCTCCCTGCTCTCTGAACATGTAGCTGCATTACACATCGGGTTAATTAACCCGATGTGTACTGTAGCTATGGTAGGAGAGCAAGGAGCCAGCGCTCAGTGTGCGCGGCTCCCTGCTCCCTGCACACACAGCTGTGCGCTGGTAACTAATGTAAACATCGGGTAACCATACCCGATGTTTACCTTAGTTACCAGTCTCCGCAGCTTCCAGACGGCAGCTCCGTGCAAGCGCAGCGTCGCTTGCACGTCGCTGCTGGCTGGGGGCTGTTCACTGGTCGCTGGTGAGATCTGCCTGTTTGACAGCTCACCAGCGACCATGTAGCGATGCAGCAGCGATCCTGACCAGGTCAGATCGCTGGTCGGATCGCTGCTGCATCGCTAAGTGTGAAGGTACCCTAAGAGAGGGCAGATCACTTGGTATTCATTATAGACACTTTAAAGGGAACCTGTCAAGTATAAAAACTCATGTAGATAAGGAGTTAATCTGCAGGTTAATAGTGTTTGAAAGCTGCCCGGAGCCTTCACATTTATCCCCGTTGCCGGTAAAAAAATGAACTTTAATCCTCCCGTCAGTATTTGGGTTTCAGTCACAGGGGCGGTGCCGGCACCAGTTCAGTCACCGGTCTGTGTATTGAGAGTGGCAGTGGTAACCACACCTCCAGCACTGACCGACAGCCACCGGGAGGATTAAAGTTACTTTCCTACGGGCAGCAGGGCTTAATGTGTAGGCATCGGGCAGATTTCACACTCTATTAACCAGCAGATTTCACACTCTATTAAGCAGATAAAGCCTACACCGGCAGGTTAATAGCGTTTTTATATGTCACAGACTCCCTTTTAGGGTACTCTCACACTTTCGTATAAAACAGATAAGTACAATGAGAAAATATCGCATTGCATTCTGACCATTCTTAGACAATGATGCAGAACAGATCTGCTAGTTTTGCTTCAGGGTAAATCACACTGATTTAATAATGGCAGCATGCTGGAATTGTACTTATCCATCGGACACGACTTGACAATGCAAGTCAATGGGTGTGAGCAAAAAGAACCATCCATATGCTGTTTATTTTTTGCGAATACATTACCCTTCTGTAGCATACAACACTAAGGAGAGCAGTAAATGATTGTAGAATAAGAGTTATTGAGAAAAAAAATGCTTGTCATACGGATGGCATATGGATGCTAGGCAAGAAAAAAAAAATCGCACACTCGCAGAGCACTGACATAAAAAAAGGTTACAGATACGGATTCTACTCATCCAACTGTTCTGGAGTTGGACCAGATTTTTACACGCTAGTGTGAGAGTACCCCAAAAGTGAAGGCTTTGATTCCAAATATAACATCACTGCTGGTAGTTGGAATCCAGGGACTCAAATAGAATTGAGTGTGTCACTCTTTGGATGGGAAACAAAAAAAGATCGATGAAGCTGTAGTCTAGTTTAGTGCTGAGGCTGGAGTCACACTTGAGTGTGACTCACCCGAGGATCACATCGCATCACCCAGAGTGGCCGTCAGCTCTTTTGCCAAGACTGTGCAGCTGCAGTTCGGGTGATGCGATGTGATCTTTTGTGCAAGTCACAAGTAAGTGTGACTCCAGCCTTAAAGGGGTTTTCATTTGGAAACAAGTTATTAGCTTTCCACAAGATAGGTGATAACTTTTTGATTGATTGGGGGTCTGACCTCTAGCATGCATACAGATCAGCAAAACTCAGATGGGGCACTTTTATCTCAGTTAGAATGGCGTGACAGTACACATCTCCAACTGCTGCTCTACTCATTCACTTTGGGGCTATGCAGCAATTGGCAGCTGCATAGAAAATGAATGAAGCAACAGTAGAGTATATGCATTGCTGCTCCATTCTAAAGGATACATTTTCCCCATTCTACTGATGCATGGCGTTTCCAGTTGTTGGACCCTCACCAATTCTGTGAATAGGTGATAACTAGGGCTGAGCGGACCCGGACTGTAAAAGTCCAGATCCGCACGGTGCAAAGTTGCTCGGGTGCCGAACCCGGGCCCTGGATTCAGGGTGTTTGATTCAGATCCGGCACTTGAGAAAATAAAAAAATAGAGAGAGAATAAAGAAAATAAGAATGAAGTGAGCGCTTCATACTTACAGAGGCTGCGGCCCGGCTGTATTGTGCTCATGCTGCCTCCCTGTGCTGCTCATTTCATATGCACGGCTATCCCTGCCCACCGGCCGGCCTGGCGTTTTTGATTGGTTCAGTCAGACGTGCCCTCAGCCTTTGTGACAACATCTGACTGCTTCAGCTCATAGACATTGTCTGCGGGTCATCGCCAGCGTGGCTCATCCTGGGTCTCCCGGTGCATGATTCATGCACAAGGAGGCGCACACTATGCAGAGCGCTAAGAAGAGGAGAAACATCGCCGGCACGGCTCATCCTGGGCCTCCCGGTGCACGATTCATGCATGGGGAGGCACAGGCTTATCAGAGGAGGAAATATCGCCGGCGCAGCTCATCCTGCACTGCCTGCTTCATGAAGCAGACTGCTCAGGCTGAACAGAGGAATACACATCGCGGGCGCAGCTCATCCTGAGTGGCGTGCTTCATGAAGTAGGCCGCTCAGGCTGATCAGATCAGGACACAAAGCGGGCTACATTTTGAACATGCCCCCCCATCACATGACAAATTACGTCATACCTGGAAGAAGCCCATACATTCTAGCATCTTACACGATCTATACCCGGAAGCAGCTTGCCTCCATGACACGGAGCATAGGTGAGTACATTGCTCCTGCTCCTATCCCCCTTTCCCTTCCATCAACCTTTTTAATCCCCAGATTCTGGTTCCCATAGTTGTATATGATTCCCGGATTCCGGACTAGATACGGATTTTTTCAGACAATGAGCAGGGACCCGCCGGTCCTGTTTGTTTGCGAGTCCGCTGAGTTCTAGTGATAACTTATTTTCACCCCACAACCCTTTTAATGATGAGGCTGTAAGATGCCAACTGGCTACATTGTAAATGGCCAGTATGTATCACATAGGTGATTGTCCTCTGGGATGCAAACCTGGAATGTCTACTCACGTACATGTAGTGCCATGAGCTTTGTTAAGCTACCCACTCCCTCTTTGTAAGCATTTAAACGCCACAGTCAGCATTGATTGCATCTAAGTGTTACAGCATCTTTGACGCTACTGGTACAGCGTTGACTCAAACTCCATGATTGTACCATAATTGGATGGCGGCTCCTGGAACTACAAATTTCCAGAAATGTAATATTCTGGCATAAACAGAAAGGGCAAAAAGTTCACTATGACACAAAACTTTCCTCAATATATGTAGGCTATATGAATGTGTTCAGGAGTCTATAAGAGAAAGCTATTACAACTGTACAACTGTGGGAAAAATCTATTTGCTGAAAGTTTAAAAGTTACTGCAATATTCAATCTTGTGGTAAATAAAACAAAACGAGCGTCAGAGCACGTACGACTGCTTCTCTGCTTACATAGTATTAGGTTCCCAGGTAAGGAAGCAATTCTTTGTGAAGTGTGATTTCCGTAATCGTAGATCTGAAAACACTATTAGATATGTGTTTATCCTTGCTAGACCTTTCCTGTTGTAGTGTAGCTCTCTTTCTTGAACTCACAGTGACACCTTTAGTAAACGCAATTTATTTTGTTCTTTTTCTTGTAAGTAAACAAACATAGACTTTGTATATCCTGCATAGGTCATAACACCGGTAGAAAACATTTTACAATGCAATATAATACAAATACAAAATGCCTAGGGTGCCGTTGAGAGGGGTGCAATATATGAATTAAAATACTGAAATAGGTTTATTACCACTTGAATGCTCAGATGCTGCCAATACTTTGATAGGTGGCAGTGTATAATGAGCCCTTCTCATTGGTGCCTGTCACACAAGAATAGTTTCATTTTTATTTTTTAAATAGAACATATGAAAATAAACAACCCAGTATTATATCTTATCAAAAAATCTCATTTCTCCTCCTCAATGAATTGGTAACATTTATATTCAATCAAAACAGCATTTCCTATTACTGAGATATGAGATAACAGTTGGTGCTTATGAGATTTTATAGAAAGGGGAGAGTGAATGAGAAGGGAGACGCAAAATGTAGAGACACAAATTCTACCGCTAATTCTCCTGAAACAACAATTACACTTTAACTATGTGACAGATGCCCTTTGTAACCAATAAGGTCTTTCCTAAAGAAAAAGTGTGCTTGGGCAATATATACTGTGTATATATTTTGATATTTTATATTTCAGTAGTAAGTGATGGAGTCATGATAGAAATGGCATCAGCAGAAAAAGTAGCTGCACAGCCAGAAGACTCTTATTTACAGTAAATTATTGTTATGTTAACTAGAGGATTTCAAAGGCATCTACCAACCATCAGATGATCTCATCTGATCCGGACTGAGCCATGCATGGGGGATTCAATTGAACCGAATTGAAGCATACATATGCTAGAGAACAAAAAGAGCAATAGGTCGTTATCCGGTGATGAGGGATATAAACCTAAAGGGAGCTGCTCACCTGGTAAAGTTGTGCGCCTCACAACAAAGAATAAAGAGCATATATCAGCTGCTGCAGAATACAAGATGGATTATTGCAGTTTGTGATCGCGTTTCAAAGTCACGTGAACATGTGGTTTGTCCTGATGAAGAAGTCAGATGACTTTGAAATGCATTGACAATAAACCACAATAATCCATTTAGTCTCCTTGGAATTCTTTGAAATCTCCTTCGGAAGCTCAAAGTCCACTTAGCAACTGCTTTCTCCCCTTTTAGAACACATGAATGCTCAGATGAGACAAGTTTTTGCCATGGCCCAACTCTCTGTCTCACAGTTTTGTTCCAGAGTTGAGGGACAAAAATCTTGCTAAAATTCTTTGTGAGGGAATGGGAGAGGGTGCTCTGTAGATTGATATCAGACAACGCATTTAGGATGCACAGGACAGTGCGCCGGAGGGTTTCCCTATAAACCAACTGTATGTTCCGCCAAACAGGTTATTACCCACCTAGCAAGATTCCGTCACAGCCTTGGACTCATTTGTCCATGGATTTTGTCACTGATTTACCTACCATAGTTTTGGCAGTAATATCACTGTGTGGGTGGCGGTAGACTATTTCAGCAAGATGGTTAATTTGTTCCCACTTTTGAAATTGCCTACTGCTAAAATTTCAATTCTCATATTGTTAAACTACATGGTATTCACAAAAATATTATTTTCAATATAGGGGTTCAGTTATTGGCTAGCTTTTGGTGTAGATTTTGCTCCAGATTGGGTATCAAGTTGTCATTTTCCTCAGGATACTATCCCGAGACTAATGGACAGACTGAGAGGATGAATCAAGAGAGAGAGAGAGAGCAATATTTGAGGTGTTTTTTTAATCTAATCAGGAAGACTTTGTAAAGTTTTTGCCCTTTGATGCATTTGTTTTAAATAATCATACTTTCTTGCCTTTTTTTGCTGTGGGGGTTTTTCTGGGAATTTTTTTGGGTTGCGATCCTCTGTGCCAGAGGATACATTTTATTCCTGTGTGATAAAAGTCAGGAAACAGGCTGAAAGGAGTCTTTTGGTTGCTAGTGATCTGGCCAAAAAAGGAGCAACCTGCAGATGCAGAATGCCTCCTGTCTTTAGGGTGGGGTAGCTTGTGTAGTTGTCCTCTACAAATTTACAGTAACGGTTAAGCTTTAACTCCCCGTAGCTTGGAAGCTTGGAAAATCAACAACTTGTTCCATTCTTCTTTCTAAAGAGACTTGTGGTGTAGTCAGACTGGTCCCCATCACATTATTGAGTATGAAGTGGAGAGAATTCTGGGATCCAAGCGGGTCATGCGCCGTCTGCAGTATCTAGTTAAACGGAAGGGTTACAATCCTGAGGATAGTTCCAGGGTCAATTCAGAGAACCTTCATGCTGATCGCCTGATAAGAGAGTTCCATCAGCTTTGAGACTGTGGATTTCTAAGGCTCCATTGGCCCCTCGTAGAAGGGGCATACTGTTATGGCTCCACTCCGGTGTTCGAACTGGTAGTGATCTCTGGTTGTTGGTCGGTTTCCCTCTTGGTTGGATCACAGCCTGTTTTGTGTTGGTCCAATTGCTGAAGGATCTCTTTTTTTTTTTTTTCTCTTTATTTTTATCTGTCTTCCTGTTTAACTTCTATTCTCACTGATTTGGTTGCGAGGCTCGCTTGTCATAATAATGTCAAGTGGGCCCCGGGAACACAACTTCAGATATCACTGGAACCACGGCCACACCAGAGATGAGTATAAACTTATTTATTTTTATGGAGGCGAACAAGGGGAATGAGTAGGAGTTGTCCAAGTAGTGAACAACCCCTTTAATTTCTGTGTCAGTGGATGGCATCCAATTGCAATGCAATTTCCATGCACCTATACACTTGAATCGGTGTGTGCCAGCCAATATAAGCTGCCAGTTGCAGCATGATGTGATTTTTTTCACATACTGAATCGGCATAAAACCCCCCCGCTGATCGGCACTCCATACAATGACATTGGACCGTGGGCTATCTGATAAAACATTGGATAGTACTCGTCTGTGTTATATGCTCGTGTGAGCTCAGCCTTCAGCATAACATAAAATTAAACTCACAGCAAACAAATTTAAAATCTGAAGGCATTCCACCAAAATGGCATGAGACAATTGACTGCAAAATATAAATAATAATAAATTCAGATTATAAAGGACTAACAGAATAAAACATTCCACTATTAATCTAGTGCTTCATTTTATTATCCTTGAAGCCTTTTTCTTTAAAGGATTTTTCCAGGACTATTTTTTTTTCTCACAGGGCAAATAATAGACAGGCAGGTAGTTGCTTACTACCTGCCTGTTCTGTCCACTATCGACTCAGAGTGGTCACAGATGGTTCCTACTGGTAATTCTGCTGCTTCATTTAACTTCACGCCAACAGAGTAGCTCTTCCTTTTTCAGGCTGCTTTGTTGATGGGGCATGACTGCCAACTTCATGCTGATTGACAGCTTGCTCCCAGCAGTTAGGCAGTGGAAGACAGCTGTCTATCAGCATGACATCCTTAGTGACACCCTGGAAAAAGAGCAGGGTGGTAGAGGAGCAGCTACTATATTGATGTGATGTCACCAAAGTCATAGAATCATCGGCAGGACAGGTTTGTAATTTCTCCGAGCCAGTAGAGATCGGCACTTCGCAGAACAGGCAAGTAGTTGCTAACTACTTGCCTGTAAGTTCCTAGAGCCAAAAGAATAAATAAAATAGTCCTAGATAACCCTTTTAATAGTACCTTCTTCAAATTTTACTGTATATAAGGAGTATATGTGTGTGGGTTCACACTGTATATAGGCGGTTTTGTGAGGGTTCATACTATTTATTGGGGGCTATGTGTGGGCTCTTGCTGTATATAGGGGCTGTGTTTGGGCTCATACTATACATAGAGGGCTATATGAGGGTTCATACTTTTTATAGGGGCTTTTTGGGGCTCATACTTTTATATAAGGGCTGTGTTTGGCCTCATAGTGAATATCGTGGGCTATATGAGGGTTTATACTTATTATAGAGGCTATGTAGGGGTTCATGCTATACATATTAGAGCAGTGTGGAGGCTCATACTGTATATCTGGGGCTATTTGGGGGCTCTTGTTGTAAATAGGGGAGCTGTGTGTGGGCTCAAACTGTATATAGCGTGCTGTGTGTGCTCTCATACCATATAAGGAGCTATGTGGAAGCCAATCCTGTATATAAGGGGGCTGTATGTGGACTCATACTGTATATAGGGGGATGTCAGCATACTTAATTCTGCTCAAAATTAAATAATACAATTAATATTAATATAAAATAATAGTAGTAGTAGTAGTAATAATAATAATAATAATAATAGTAATAATAATAATTATGTTATTAATATTGATCAGAATTAATTTCAGCCTACCTACTAATACGACACTCCCATCAGTCATGGTCTCTCATGTAGTGCTTTGGAAAAATGAATTTCCCACCCCTGCTCTATTATGTATAGCGCTATGTTATGTTATGTACAGTTCTGTACACAATTGAAAAATATTTGCTGTCTTTGTTATTTTGCATCTGCTTTAGAGTCAGGATTGTTCACTTTGCTTGTTTCAGTACCATATTCATGGCCCATTTACTATCAACCACTGATTTTGCAGAGTACTATTTGAAACTGTCATGTCAAATATCCAACAAAAAGGCTCGGGGATAATATCTATCAATAATCCACCTCTTTCAGTTACAACTCCAAAGTCTCTTTTAAGAATTTTCTCCAAGTAGCATCCTGGTTCAAAATAGGCCTAAACTTCATGATGATATTTTAGCCTTACCCAATTGCCAACTGTTTGATGTAAAAAAAAAGTCAGACAATTTGTATTCTGAATTTCATTATTACTCAGATTTCCTTTTCCAACATATAAAAACCCATTACATGACGTTATTAACTTTGGCCCAGATTCATCGAAGCAATTAAGATTCTCCCATAAATCACTTTAACAAGTGTCAAAATATTTAAGCAAAGCACAGTTTGCACAAAAATGTTGCCACTTTGGTCATTTCCAGGCTAGGTTTGGCTAACTGAACCAAAATGGGTGGAGCTGGGGTGGGACAGAGGTGTGACGCCACAGCTCATCTAATTTATGACTAGCTCTGAGTCCTCACTGGAGTAAAGCTGGGTTCACACATAGCGACAGTGACAACGATGTCGCTGTTACATCACCATTTTCTGTGACGCAACAGCGACCTTGTAAGTCGCTGTTATAATCGCTACTTAGCTGTCAAACACAGCAGACGCAGCAGCGATCATAAAAACACGTCGCTGTGCTACATGTGCAGAGAGCAGGGAGCCGCGCACACTGCTTAGCGCTGGCTCCCTGCACTCCTAGCTACAGTACATATCGGGTTAATTACCCAATGTGTACTGCAGCTACATGTGCAGGAAGCAGGGAGCCGGCACTGGCAGCTAGAGCGGCGGACGCTGGTAACGAAGGTAAATATCGGGTAACCAGGGAAAGGTCTTCCCTTGGTTACCCGATGTTTACCCTGGTTACAGCTTACCGCAGCTGCCAGATGCCGGCTCCTGCTCCCTGCTCGCTTCATTTCGTCGCTCTCTCGCTGCCACACACAGCGATGTGTGCGTCACAACAGGAGAGCGGCAACCAAAAAATGAAGCTGGACGTTCAGCAACCACCAGCGACCTCACAACAGGGGCCAGGTCATTGCTGCATGTCACACACAGCGATAGCGATGGGACGTCGCTGCAATGTCACAGAAAATGGTGACGTAGCAGCGACGTCGTTGTCGTCGTCGCTGTGTGTGACACCACCATTAGATTTGTGGCAAGGTGCCCTTATCCTAATGGCTTTAATGAATCAGGTGCCTTTAGCTGGGTTTACACGCTGCAACATCGCAAAGGACATCGCTGTAACGTCACCGGTTTGGTGACGCAATAGCGACCTCCCTAAGTCTCTGCTAAGTCTCTGGTGAGCGTTCAAACAGGCAAACCTGGCCAACAACTCAACAGCGATCCGGACCTGCAGAGCGACCTAGCTGGTTGTTGGGGACGTTGATAAGCAGCCTTTTGAAAGGGAAGTTGCTAACAAAGTCGCTGAAAAGGATTCACACACTGAAACTTCATGCTGCACAGCGGGAAACAAAGGACCTAGGAATGGTCCTGAACGATTTGTAACGATTACAACTTCACAGCAGGGGCCAGGTCGCTGATAGGATTCACACACTGCAACATCGCAAACAACATCGCTATTGCGTCACAAAACCGGTGACGTTACAGCGATGTCGTTTGAGATGTTGCAGTGTGTAAACCCAGCTTTTGACTCCAGCACACTCCCCTCATCAAGACCAGTGTAAACAATGTTGGTCGATGAATTGGGGCCTTTGTTTTCTGCTTTATTCAAGTAATCTTTTTTTTTTTTTTTTTTTTTTACAATGGCACATTGTTCATGAAAAATTGATGAATTAGAGCAAATTTTTTTTAGCTCAACTATCTCGCTGACCTAGTGGTTAAAATGTGTCAACAAGTATATGTTGCATGTTCACTTTTTAATGGATATAAAATAAATTAAATAGTTAACTTTGAAACTTTGACTACTTTCTCCTTGATGAACATGGTTGAAAATTTTGACCCTCTTTGTCACTTACGGTGAGTACATTGGTAACCTACATAACTGATCAGTTTTACGGTTCGACAGCTAATAATATTAGAGTCACATTTGTTTCCAAATTAAAATGTCTTCTCCTAAGCGATAAGGCATACGCTCTGTAGATTGATTCAGGAAATATAATAAATGCTTATATTTATCAATCAAAGCATTGGTATAAAATATAATTAACTAATCAATTCTTAATTATAATCATTTGCTTTAATGTCCTGATTATTTTTATTTCTTTGGTCAGAAGGCCTTCCTGTAATTTGGTGAACATTTTCAATGTTAAGTGTGAAATAATTGCATCAGCCCTTTAATGGCTGTACTATTTGCTAGATTATGAATATTTTAATTACACAGTTTTCATTCCTATGTATAATTGCAGTGCTTGTTTATGAACACTGTTGTTTGTTCCCAACTAAGACTGATTTTTTTTTTTTACCAGAATTAACAGGACATTTTATTCATCCACTTTCCTTTTAGACAGCATGACCTTATAATGAATTTAATTTGTCAAATGAGTGCTTTTAGTAAGGTTACGTATTTAATATCCATAGTGTTCTCAATGCTTTGAGCTATGTTTGATTGAAAAGCCAATATTTTATGGAAAAAAGTAATGTATTTGGTCAGTTATAAATGGTCTTTTGAAGCTGCAGAAGGCCTTGCCAAAGCGAGCAACGGCTTTGTGAAATTGGTTTCGATCTGCGGTAAATGTTCTGTTTCAACTTATAAAATTAACTAACTATGTCAAATTAGGTTGTGTGGTACCACACTAAAATTGTTAGAAATAGTCGGCATGTTTTGACTAATGAATCAGCATTTTTAAATGCAGTAAATATCCAAAAGACATGTTATTGAATCATCAATCAATCGAAAAATTACACAGGTCTGCAATGGTAACATTGTTTAAAAAGTAAGAGGTGATTTTTATATACTTTAGATTGCTTAAATATATCGAAGCTATACAGAAAAATTCCATCACATGCAGTTGTTTTTACAAACACTGACTGCATATGCTTAAAAATTAATAGAATTCCATCAAAGTCCAAAAGAAATTCCTTCAATCTTTTTCAAGATGGTGCTCTTTTGTATTGTAGTGATGTTCCTGGGCTGATGGAAAAATTTAACATCGAGTAGAATGTGAGCGAGTGGAGACTCTTTATTGATTCATTAAAAAAAAAGTCTGAAATCTGCTACCGCAAGTATGCTTCAGTGCCTGTAGGACATTCTGTATAGAGGGATAACTCGGGCAATTAGAAAGTCATGAAAAGTAACGAGTTTTTGATAGTTTTGATTCAATTTTTATTCATGCAAAGGTGTGTAGAAAAAAATATATATTTGACGTTTCGGCCTTTACACTCAGGCCTTTATCAAATTTATGATCAATACACATTGTGGCCGCATATTGCAGTATATACATGAATACTATATCCATGAGAAGTGTACCCCACATATAGTAGCAAAGGTAGATATTTTAAGTTCAAATACAACACATGTGAATAATTTTTTCACCATCCTTATACTTCATATACTCTCTTTGATCATAAATTTGATAAAGGCCTGAGTGTAAAGGCCGAAACGTCAAATATATATTTTTTTCTACACACCTTTGCATGAATAAAAATTGAATCAAAACTATCAAAAACTCGTTACTTTTCATGACTTTCTGAGTGCCCGAGTTATCCCTCTATGTGTATGTTTTTTTTCCCGGAGGCACCTACTACTATTGTGAGCCAGATTCTATCCTATGTAGGACATTCTGGGCACTAGAGGGAAAGCTATGAGAATTTAGACTTTATTCTCAAGACGCTCTCAAAACTACAAGGGTCGACGATGGTCGATATGTGGTGATCTGAAAGTTCTATCTTTGCTCTTTGGTCAGCATAGGACTCATCACTGGAGCCAAAAAAATTATCCATCGAGAACATCTTTGCAACCTGGACTCAAAAACATAGTTGCGGAACGTTAGTTGATTTCACTAAAGTTCTCCTTCCACCACTCCACATTAAACTAGGATTAATGAAGGACTTTGTGAAAGCTATACAGAAAGAAGGTGAGACTTTTAAGTACCTATGTATCAAGTTTCAGTGACTGTCTGAAGCAAAACTCAAGGAAGGCATTTTTGTGGGTCTAGATATTTTGAAACTCATGAAGGACGACCTGTTCGAAACAGAAAAGAAAGCTGTTAAGTAAAGAGCTGTGGATTCTTCTATTAAAGAAGTGATGAAGAAATTTCTAGGAAACAACAAAGATCAAAAATGTAAGGCCATCGTGGAGAACCTGCTGAAACGTTTCAAAGCCTTGGGTTGTCTGATGAATATGAAGTTACATTTTTTACATCCCCATTTGGACTACTTTCATGAAAACATTGGTGCTGTTAGAGCAAGAAAAGAGAATTCACTAGATTATCAAGGAGATGGAACAACAATACCAACATGATGGAGTACTATTGCTGGATGCTTCTTAGAGAAGATCAGCAGGCCTTCTAGAACAGGAAAGTTATCAAGAGAAGCTTTGAAGGGAAAAGGCGCAAGAATTAATTTCCAATAAAGTTGCAGAATGAATGTTCAATAAAAATATATATATATATATATAGATATATATATATATATATATGTATATGTATAGATATATATATATAAAATATATAATATATATATATATTGTATTCAATGGCAGTAAAAAAAATTTGATCAGCAAGAAATTCCACTAGTCTCTCTTTGGTGCACCAGGGTTATTTATTATATTGGACTACTTTACCTGGGCACCCTCACTAAGTACTAGCAGTTGGAGAAAGATTAGCTTATTTAATTGTGTGGTTGATGTGTGATGTTACTGCGATTGGATGTATGTGTGAAAGCAGAGGAATGTATTCCACAGCATTCCAGGTTCCCCTGCCATCGGGATGCAGGGGAAGACTGCTGTGGAGCACACGAGAATTCACTTTGAGTGCCCGCTGTGGATCTCAAGAGGACATGGAAGCAATTCAGATGTTCGGGATCTTGTAAGTACAATTCTACGTAGAGGTGTCTGCCTTTTGGGGGAGTAAACTTACCCCAGCCTGTGTTTCCCCCAAGATAAGCCCTACCTTGAAAATAAGCCCTAGCGCATTCTTCAGGGCAAAAACTAACATAAGACACTGTCTTTTTTTTTGAGGAAATGTGCTGCTTGCCTATATTTGTGGCATAATCAAGTATTTTTTAATTTAATAATGTTAGATATACAGGTTTTTAAATATGCTTTGTTTTCTTCCGCAACACAATTATTTAGAGTATTGTTCTACATCTGTACCACCCTAAGATTCGGCATGCTCATATTTTTGATGGTGCCTTCTTTTTCTTTATTTTTCCTTGTCTTTCCAATGTTCGCTGGTATAGTATTAAATGGTCAGCTCAGGAAAAGGGGTTTATAGCTAGAGCTCTTTAAATTCAGTGAATATAAAAATCTCTAGCAAGTCCTCTGATAGCTATCACTGTTAAGAGATCTCCAGCCTTTTCGAGTTCTGACACAAGATTGACTGCAATGACACCTTTTTCATCTCACATCAGGAAATATCAATGGTACCATGTAGAACGCAGAGGTACAATGAGTTCTTTACTGAGATCAAAAGATTTCAGATTTGCTTTAAAAAATGACTCCAGGCTTAAACTCATTTGAGAGACTTATACAGGTGGTAATCTCATGCTTTGACCAGACAGATCTAAGCATGCTGCCAATCTAGTTTGTGAATGCTAGGTGGCATAGGGATGGCATCATGGAAGCCTTTCTCAAGTTTGACACAAGTGCCCTATAGCTAAAGGAGCTCAAGTGTAGGCAGCTTTCTATTTTATGTGCATTTGGGCATCATATTTTGAAACTTGAAAAGGAAGACCTTGAGTGTTTAAAATGGAAATAATAAATCTGGCCAACCTCTCATATAATGAGCAAGGTATATAGGACACATTTGAAAAGTCTTGGTTGATTTTTGGAAGCATGCAAAAAATAACTAAATTAATTTTAAGTATGCTATATCTGGAAGCTGAGTTAAAAGTGACCCTTGAAATGAAATATTTAGTTTTCAACAAAAATAACCCCCACTGGTAATTATATACAAAAAAGCTTTGCAACCCAAAAAAAAGTATATTAATGAAACGCTGGAGAGTAATTATCTCACTGTACGGTTTACTGCTATATCTGTGTGACAGGCAGCTTTTTTTCTCAGCTAATGGCAGTCACTTTTTGAAAATTATTGGGAAAATTAACATTGAAATGTTGCCCTAGGAGAAGCAACTTTCTGCTCTCACCTGCAAAATATTATAATTGTATCGCTACTCAGCTGGTTTTTTTTTAAACTAATAGTTTATGTAAATTAGCAATGTACAGAACACAAGCCTTAAAAAGTAAAAGAAAAAGATGGCTAATAAGGAAATGTGGCGCCCCTGACCTGGTCAGGCACCACAGAGTATTGCACCCATGCGGGGACAATGCTTCCAGGTAATCTCCAAAGGCCAGGATGAGGTGCACACACAAACATATAGTGACCAGGCCTCCCACATTACCAGAGGGGACCCTTGGGTAGCCAGAAGGGGTTAACTTTCAATTCCCAGCTAGGGGTGTGTTCAGGGGCTGGTTGCTAGGAAGCAGGGCAGAGAGAGAGAGGAAGAGGAGAGTCTGGAGGAAGAAGTTGAAGTGTGAGGAAGCAGGGCAGAGGAGCTCTAGAGTGTGAGACAGGTCCTGAGGAGTGCAGTAGCTGAAAGCGGGGGAGAAAGGAGTACCGTGGGTCGGCCTGAAAATCATCCAGAGAGAAGGGTGGCTGAGTACGGAGATCCCGGTATCCGAGCACACAAGGGGAACTAGGTCCCCAGTACAGGCAGCAGATCATCCAGAGCTGCTTAACCTACAGGTGGAGGGGGTACTTCATGCCCTCACCACGACTACACAGAGCTTGAGCCAAGCAGCAATCACCAGGCCCATAAGGGGACAGGGCCAGAAGCCATCCCACCAAGGCCACGCTGCCGGCAGACGAGCCAGAGAGAGGGGAGCAGGGTGGTAACAGCTTCCCTGGAGGGGTCCTACCACGCTTCAAGCAAAGGATCCTCCTAAAACAGAGAGTGCAAGGAAGGCGAGTGGACAGCTACCCTCAGAACGGCCTCCTGGAATTCCTGGTTCCACCTGGTTATCACAGTGTCGCCCGGGCATCTCACCGTGACCTCCAAACAGTGAGTAAACACGTTGAAAGACTTCTTGGACTGTGTTTGAGTCATTCTGCGACCTGTGGTCCCACACACATACACCGGGGCCTGGGGCTTGCCTCACTCTCAGGGGGCTAATATACTGACTGCACCCACCATCAGCCCCAGGCATCCCTTAATCTGCAGTGGCGGTCCCCACTGACCGCAATTCTGAGAGTGGCGTCACGACAATCCCAAATAGAAGATTTCCTACCTGTGACCAGACGGTTCCATCCACGTGGAGTCCCTGAAGGTAATGCACAGACACATACTAGCGGGGCTTCACAACTTCTGGCGTCACGAACAGGATAAGGACTAGACCTGTTCAGACAGGTGACCGTGTGCCTCAGAGGTCCGACCGCAAAAATTGAACCGCCGCCATATTGCCATCTTCAAAAGCGCGCGCTGCAGCCCGCACGAGGGAGAAGAGCACCGCCCACGAAGAGGTGTGGCCGCCCCAGAACCCCCACAATTCGGAGAGCGTTCTGACCCAGGAAGTGGAAAAGGGGCGCGGAGATTTTTGAAGAAAAATGGACGCTGCAGGAGGTAATGCCCCTGGTCAGGGCGACGCAGCCCAAGCGATGCCAGCCCCCGTCGCGCTGGACGCAGCAGCGCCCGGTGCCGGTGCCGCGGTCGCAGCCGCGCCGGCCGAAGTCTCCCCCATAATGCCAGTTTCCTTACTGTGTGTCCCAGGAGCGCAATGGCTGCCCCAATACGCCGGTAAAATAGACACGCTGACCGGGTTTAAGAAGAAGATCAACACCCTGCTAGACATGCACGCGATGACTGGTAAGCAGAGGGCCGCTGTGGTGCTGGGACAATTGACTGAAGCAGCAGAATTGGAAGCTGAGTCCTGGACCAATGATGACCGGAGCTCTGTTGAGACCATCTTTGCCAAACTAGCAGCTGCTTTTGAACACCGCACAGAGGGAGAGCTGAGGACGGACTTCTATAACTGCCGTCAGAAGCCCCAAGATAGTATAAGAGACTATGCCCTCAGGCTGCAGGCTGCACTACGGGCTCTCAAGCTGGTGGACCCTGTCAGTGATCAGGAAGGAAACCGGATGATGAAGGAACAATTCTTGCGGGGCCTGCGCTCTCCTGAGGATGGGAAGCAGATGAAGCTGTGGTCCCTGGAACACCCTGACGTGGACTTTGCCATTCTGAAAGACAGGGCAGTGAAAGCACTCCAACCTCCTGTGGACACAGACCCCGTTGCACCAGCATGGCCTGCCAGTTCCACGGCTGCAGGAGCGGAATCCTCCTCGCAGACCCTGATAACTACAAAAGGACTCAACGCGCCAGCAGAGACCATAAGTACGCTATCCTCCCAGGTGCAACAGCTCACTAAGGACGTCGCACAAATCCTGAAAGCAATGCAGTTGCCCTCAGAGACCAAAGTCCCTCATCGGATCCTGCTAGCTGACAACCCAGAGGACGTCCCTTGGATGCGGAGGAGAAGAGGTCCCCCAACCCGAGGCAGGAGCAGTGATCGCTATGACTCATCTGGACAACCCATCTGTCGTCGTTGCCAGGAGGCAGGACACTATGCAAGGGCCTGTCCTTTAAACGAGCCAAACCTGGGGCCGGGGGCCAGTCCTCAGGATTAAGAAGATCAGGCCCAAGTCGCTGCTGTGATCAGTACGTGGGTGGACGTCCTGTCCTGTCCATCGTCCTGGACGGGATCCCTACCCCGGCGTTATTGGACACCGGCTCTCAGGTCACCACGATCCCGTATGTCCTTTATCGGAGGTTTTGGTCGGACGACGATCTCCGACCACCGGACCCCTCCCTCACCATCTATGCTGCCAACGGACAACCTATAGACCAGATCGGGGTCAAAGAGGTAACCATAAAGGTGGGAAGGCAGGAAATGAAGGGACAAGGACTGATTGTTGTGGACACTGATATTAGAGAAAGGAACCCGCAAATGATTTTAGGCACTAATGTCATAGAAAATTGCCTAGGGGAAGTGTTGTTGTTGCTTCACCAGATTGTTGAAGGTGCTGAGGGCAGGTCGCAAAGAGCCTTGCAAAAGGAGATCCGAATCATTCTGAGGAAGCAACAGGTAAAACAGGCTGGCGGTGAGATTGGTAGTGTACGGGTGATGGATGCAAACCCCATTGTGATACCCCCACGGAGTGAAATGATGATGTGGTGTAGAGCAGCGGTAGGTCTCAGAGGACAAGATTACCAGGCTGTACTAGAGCCCACTCATTCAGACCACTGGCCCACGATTCTGACAGCCAGGGGGGTAGTTGATGTACACAAGGGACGAGTGCCTGTACGAGTGTTGAACTGTGGGGAGGAGGAAGCCAGACTACCAAGGTACGCTACCATAGCCAAACTGTTTACATGCTCAGATGACGCCATAACACCTGTAGGTCCCCTGACACAAGCTGACTCAAAAGAGGGCGAGACCTCCCAAAAGCAGTTAGAGGATTGGTGCCAGAAACTACACGTGGGGACTGACTCTACACCCGACTACCAGAAACATGGGGTTTACAGGGTCGTGCAGGAATACGAGCAGGTCTTTAGTAAGAACCCACTAGACTTTGGTAGGAATAAAGGGGTGCAACATCACATACCCACAGGCAGTCATCCTCCCATTAAGGAAAGACATAGGCCTATTCCACCAGCCCATTACCAGCGCACAAAGGACATGCTGAAAGACATGAAGGAGGCAGGCGTCATAAGGGACAGTTGTAGCCCCTGGGCGGCTCCCCTGGTCCTGGTAAGAAAGAAGGATGGCACGATGAGGATGTGTGTGGATTACAGACGGATAAATCAGATAACACACAAGGATGCCTACCCTTTGCCAAGGATAGAGGAATCCCTCGCTGCCTTGAAAACCTCTAACTACTTTTCTACCCTAGATCTTACTAGTGGCTACTGGCAAGTATCTGTAGCAGAAGAAGATCGGGAGAAGACGGCCTTCACCACCCCAATGGGCCTCTGTGAGTTCAACAGCATGCCATTTGGACTCTGCAATGCCCCCGGGACCTTCCAGAGGCTTATGGAATGCTGCCTAGGGCACCTCAACTTTGAAACCGTCCTGCTCTACCTGGATGATGTCATCGTGTACTCCAAGACCTACGAGGACCACCTGAAACACCTGGCTGAAGTCTTTGAAGCACTATCCCGATATGGAATGAAGCTGAAACCATCCAAGTGCCATTTACTGAAGCCAAAGGTCCAGTACCTAGGTCACGTGGTCAGTGCAGAAGGAGTAGCACCGGACCCAGAGAAGGTCACAGTCATCCAGGAATGGCCCACACCTACTACCGTCCGGGAGGTACGTCAGTTCCTTGGCTTGGTAGGCTACTACAGAAGGTTCATCAAGGGCTACACGAAAATGGCAGCGCCTTTGCAAGAGCTCCTGGTAGGCCACCCAAAGAAGAGAGGAAAGATCTCCGGCCCGCCATTTCACTGGGGAGAAGCAGAAGAACGCTCCTTCAGACAAATGAAAGGGGCCTTGACGGGTGAAGAGATCCTAGCCTACCCTGACTACGGTCTGCCATTCGTACTGTACACAGATGCCAGTAATGTGGGACTGGGAGCAGTGCTTTCACAGGTGCAGGGAGGCAAAGAGCGTGTGATTGCTTACGCCAGCAGGAAGCTCAGGCCTACTGAAAGAAACCCAGAGAATTATAGCTCATTCAAGCTAGAGTTCCTGGCCATGGTATGGGCTATCACAGAGCGGTTCAAGCACTACCTGGCAGCCACCAAATTCACTGTCTTCACGGACAACAACCCCCTGACCCACTTGGATACTGCTAAATTGGGTGCCATGGAGCAGCGTTGGGTAGCCCGACTGGCGAATTATGACTTTACTGTCAAGTATCGAGCTGGCCGCAAGAACGGCAACGCAGATGCTCTGTCCAGGATGCCTCACCTAGCAGACGAGGGTGAAGATGAAGATGATCTTGAAGAGATTGAGCTGCCAGCGTTCCATCGCCATGGAGCAAAACAGTGTCGGCAGTCGCGTGCCAACCGCCAAGAGGTGACCCTGAACCCACTACCTCACTACAACTGGAAGGAGACCCAGGAAAATGATCCAGCGGTAGGCTTGGTAAAGAAACTGATCAGCCAGCCTGGCGCCATCCTTGACAAAGGAGCCCCACCTGAGGCACAGTACCTATGGAAGGAGAGGGGTCGATTATTCATCTATCAAGACAAACTTTACAGGAGCATCATTGACCCGAGGACGCATGAGAAGGTGTGGCAAGTGATTGTACCACAGAAGGACACGAGGATGGTGCTAGAAGCCTATCACAATGGTGCAGGCCATTTTGGTTGGAAGAAACTGGAGGCCCTACTTAAAGTAAGATTCTACTGGGTGGGCATGAGATCTGCCCTAGAGAAGTGGTGTCGAAACTGCGGGCCCTGCAATCTTAGAAGAAAAGACCAGCACAGCCAGAGAGCACCACTCCAGCCAATCCAAACTAAACGGCCCCTGGAGATCGTGGCCCTGGACCATGTAAAGTTGGCACCCAGCAGACAAGGCTACAACTACGCTCTCACTATGGTTGACCACTACTCCAGATTCCTGGTGGTAGTACCAGTCAAGGACTTGACAGGTCAAACTGCAGCCAAAGCTTTCCAGACACACTTCTGTCGACCACATGGCTATCCAGATCAAGTGCTCACTGACCAAGGACCAGCCTTTGAAGCTGAAGTGTTTAAGGAGTTTTGTAACCTATACGGCTGCCAGAAGATCCGTACTACGCCTTACCATCCCCAGACCAATGGCATGTGTGAGAAGATGAACCACATCATTCTCGACCTTCTGAAGACGCTCCCACTAGAAGAACGAAGTCAGTGGCCGGAAAAGCTGCCCGATCTAGTGGACATGTATAACAACATCCCTGTGAGTTCCACGAACTGCACACCGGCACACCTGATGAGGGCCAGACCAGGGAGATTGCCAGTAGATCTGGAAATGGGAGTTGAGACCCCTGAAGACCATCTACAAGGTGCTGATTGGGATTCCAACCGCCAAGCCCAATACAAGAAAGTACAAGAGTGTGTGGAGCGAAGCCTGACTCAGCAGCGTGAGAAACAAGAAAAGGCCTACAATCGAAAAGCACCTGCTGTTCCTTTGATGCCAGGAGATATAGTTCTCAAGAGAAAGAGAAGACGTCATAAACTTGACAATCACTGGGAAGAAGAACCCTATACTGTGTTACCATCGACGCTTAACAATGAAAAGACATGCCTTATCAGCAAAGATGGAGGAAAAACAACAGCTGTCGTTTCTAGAGATCGCTTAAAGAAATGTCCTGAACAACTAAGAATCCCTGAAGAAATTCCCAACCCTTTGCCAGTTCAAGAACCAAAAGAAAAGATGATCCATACTGTACTTGGAGATTTTCCAGCAAGTTGGCCTCAATACAATGGAGCAGTAGTTATTCCGGTTATTACATTCCCTCAATCTGGAGAAGTAAGAGACCCAGAAGAACCTGTTCAGAACTTGGAAGAGCCAAATGTAGCTGAAGCAGAAGACCATGCACTGGTATCAATACCTAGCACACCCATTATTCACATTGAGACACATACATCGGGTGGGAGGACACAACCTCAGATAGATGACAGTATAGTACTGCGTAGGTCAACCCGCAGCAACTTTGGTCAGCTCCCATTACGCTATAGAGAAAGTACAGTTTAGTTCAAAGTGACTGTATGAAATGTAATGTTTAACCTGTTTATAGTTAAGTAACGTTTAAGCGAAATGTGCCCACAAGGACTATTGTGAGACCTCCTTAAAATGTTAGACCACTGGTTATGAACTGGATTTAACCACAAACTTTTGCATTGTAAAAAGTTACCTCCTTGGTATCAACCTCAGAGTCTGCCTGTTGAGGGGCATGGCTCTGCACCAACAAGGGGGCACGCCTGTTTATGGGGCCTGCCCTCCAACACTCGGAAGCGGGTACGCCTGTTTATGGGGCCTACCTTACACCACTCTCCTCAGGAGAGGAAGATTGGAGGAAAGGTCTGGGGAATGTGATGGCCCAGCCCTGGTCACCAAAAGGACCGGCGACCTACCTCCTGGAGGTTTTTGGGTGGGGTTCGGACATGTGGGTGGTTGGTGGCGGAATGGTACCTGGCATGTTTAAATGTAAATAATTGCCCCTGTGTGGGAAAAGTTTGTATTTACCTTTTTTTTTCTTTCTCTTGTCTTTGCAGCCCGAGGACGTGCTGATGATAACTAAGGGGGAATGTGGCGCCCCTGACCTGGTCAGGCACCACAGAGTATTGCACCCATGCGGGGACAATGCTTCCAGGTAATCTCCAAAGGCCAGGATGAGGTGCACACACAAACATATAGTGACCAGGCCTCCCACATTACCAGAGGGGACCCTTGGGTAGCCAGAAGGGGTTAACTTTCAATTCCCAGCTAGGGGTGTGTTCAGGGGCTGGTTGCTAGGAAGCAGGGCAGAGAGAGAGAGGAAGAGGAGAGTCTGGAGGAAGAAGTTGAAGTGTGAGGAAGCAGGGCAGAGGAGCTCTAGAGTGTGAGACAGGTCCTGAGGAGTGCAGTAGCTGAAAGCGGGGGAGAAAGGAGTACCGTGGGTCGGCCTGAAAATCATCCAGAGAGAAGGGTGGCTGAGTACGGAGATCCCGGTATCCGAGCACACAAGGGGAACTAGGTCCCCAGTACAGGCAGCAGATCATCCAGAGCTGCTTAACCTACAGGTGGAGGGGGTACTTCATGCCCTCACCACGACTACACAGAGCTTGAGCCAAGCAGCAATCACCAGGCCCATAAGGGGACAGGGCCAGAAGCCATCCCACCAAGGCCACGCTGCCGGCAGACGAGCCAGAGAGAGGGGAGCAGGGTGGTAACAGCTTCCCTGGAGGGGTCCTACCACGCTTCAAGCAAAGGATCCTCCTAAAACAGAGAGTGCAAGGAAGGCGAGTGGACAGCTACCCTCAGAACGGCCTCCTGGAATTCCTGGTTCCACCTGGTTATCACAGTGTCGCCCGGGCATCTCACCGTGACCTCCAAACAGTGAGTAAACACGTTGAAAGACTTCTTGGACTGTGTTTGAGTCATTCTGCGACCTGTGGTCCCACACACATACACCGGGGCCTGGGGCTTGCCTCACTCTCAGGGGGCTAATATACTGACTGCACCCACCATCAGCCCCAGGCATCCCTTAATCTGCAGTGGCGGTCCCCACTGACCGCAATTCTGAGAGTGGCGTCACGACAATCCCAAATAGAAGATTTCCTACCTGTGACCAGACGGTTCCATCCACGTGGAGTCCCTGAAGGTAATGCACAGACACATACTAGCGGGGCTTCACAGAAACATTATGATTTCTATGGAGGAATCAGAGTAGAAATAATGAATCTAAATGTTCTAGATTTGGTGTTAGGTTTCATTTGTAGACACTTGAGTATTAAAGTGCACCAATCACCAGGATTTTCCTATATAAACTAAAACCAGTGCTATACTGGCGCTATCATGCTGATTCTATACTTACCTTTAGTTGTGAGATCGGATGTATAGTTTTTGAAATACAGGCAAATAAAATTACGGTATTGTACAGCTTTTTTGATTGGCAGCAGCTGCCGGATAGCTAATATGTGGGTCGGGTTTTGTTATTTATTCTAGGTGGCCTCTATCCCCTGCACCCGTCTTTGGTTGATGGGTCCCGGTGGCTTGGAGAGGCTGGGGGTCCCCTCCTGGTTGTTTTTTACAACAGTCCATATGATGGTAACATGAACCCTGTGTGGTTGGAGTCTCTGGTCCTGTCCCTGGTTCTCCCGTTGTTACTGTGTTCCGAACTTCAAGGTCAGTGAGGTCCTTGATGGTCCCCTCACTGTGCAGATTTTATCAGGTCTGCTTAGAGCGTTTGCCAGACCTAGAATTCTGTACCCCGTTCTTGGAGCACTCCACCGTACTCCACCGGCAACTAACCGCCTGGGCCTTCAGGTCACCGTTACACTCCTGTCAGTGCGTCTGCTCTCTTTCACTGCAACTACCGACTTACTACTGTCTTTCTGTCTGACTGTCCACTGTCTGCCCCTCCCACCTGGTTGTCTAGTGGACTGGATTGGCTCCACCTCTAGGCGGTCATCCATTTGTCCGACCCTAGCCTGGTACCATTCTGTGGGGGATTTTGGAGGAAAACAGGGATTCTGGAGTGTTTGTGTTGTTAACGGCACTGGTCTTCTGGGTCCCTAGGGGGTAGGCCCTGCATCCTGGTGGGGAGGCAGTACCTTGTAGCTCCCTGATGGCTTCAGGGGCGCTACATCTGTATTTCAGAAAGCATACATCCGAGCTGACAACTAAAGGTATGTATAAAATCAGCATAATAGGGCCAGTATAGCTCTGGCTTTAGTTTATATAGGAATATAATGGTGATAGATTCTTTCTCATCTTAAAGAGAACCAATCTTGTTGCTAGATGTTGAGGCAAGCTTTTGATATTTGTGCCTTTTCCATTTATGTTGAAGATTTTGCATGAAAATCACAGATTGTATTCAACTAGTTAATTGCCAGTGATTTTCTATCACTAGCTATATATTGTATGTTTATTCTTAAGTAATATTGATCTCCAGTGTCCCTTTATGCACATTAAAGCAAATCGCCAATCATTCCAGTTATCGGAACAAAGATCTATCTATCCAACATTTTGTTAAACCATGGAGAGCCAACAAAAAATTTAAGGCCGCTTTACACGCTGCGATATCGTGACCGATATCGTCACACTACTTACCTGCCTAGCGACATCGCTGTGACCGGCGAACCGCCTCCTTTCTAAGGGGGTGGTTCGTTCGGCGTCACAGCGACGTCACAGCAGCGTCACTGAACTGCCGCCCAATTGAAGCAAGGGGCGGAGATGAACGGGACGTAACATCCCACCCACCTCCTTCCTTCCTCATTGCGGGCGGACGCAGGTAAGGTGAGGTTCCTCGTTCCTGCGGTGTCACACATAGCGATGTGTGCTGCCGCAGCAACGTGGAACTACATTGCTAGCTGCAGCAGCAGCGATAATTGAGAATAGGGGGGCATGTCACCGATGAGCGATTTTGAACGTTTTTGCGACGATTCAAAATCGCTCATAGGTGTCACATGCAACGACATCGCTAAAGCGGCCGAATGTGCGTCACAAATTCCGTGACCCCAACGAGATCGCTTGAGCGATGTCGCAGCGTGTAAAGAGGCTTTTAAATCGTAATAATTCCCACTTACCCTCCCAGTTGGCCTTCTAGTGCTCCACGACTCTTCTTTTTGCCCTGCTTACCTCCGGACGGCAGTGGAATTTGGATTGCATTACTGCTAGAAGGAATACACTTAAATAGAATGAATGCACCTAGTGCATAAATGACCAATTCATGAGAGACCACCAGCCATGAATAGTTATATCTTTCTTTGATGGGACTTTAAACTTAATAATTATCAATTATGTCTCTCCTGGGCAAAAAGCCTACAAATTTAAAGGGCAGGTAGGATCCACTATTTATTAAAAACAGCCTTAGGCCTTCTTCACACATATGTGCAAAACAGAAACGCTTTGCATGGTCCATGGTGAAGGTGTGTATGTCTATGTATGTGTGTGTGTTCTGTGTGCTGTCCCTGTGCTATCCGTGGGACATATGGGTAGCAAACAGAGAGCATGAGCTGGTATACTTACCTGTCTCCATCACTGCTGTTACTGCCAGGTCCACGATCAGGCTTACAGACTGGTCGCATGGCTATGATGTCATGGAAGGTCCTGTTAACTTCCGGGGGTATTCACTTCACTGTTCTTCCACTGTGACGTTAGGGTTCACCCAAGCCTATGGCTGCCATGGACTCGATTGAACCTTGACTGTCACTGTGCGAGTTTCGCATCGCATCACCCAGCACGGCGCACACTCTCCCGACAGGAGTGGGCCAGCTGCAAGTATTTCCATGGAGCTGAGGCGCTCCTGTCAGGAGAGTGTCAGGTCATGCGGGGAGATGCAATGTGAGACTGCACGAGTCATAGGCAAGTGGAACTCCGGCCTTAATGTAAGCCTGCTTCTCTCTCTCTGTATAGGCACTTGTCTTTACATAGCGATGAAGCAGAGCTGACAAGGCTCATATTGGGGTTTGGGTCATGCTCACTATTTCAGTTTAAAGCCCAAACTCCGGAGTCATGGGCACTGAGCCGAAATCCCCCGTTGGATGCAATGGCGGTGGAGAGGTGAGTGAGATCATCCTGTGATGCTGCATATTCATTAGCATGTTAGCACACCCACAGGGGCGTGCTAACATGCTAATGTGGGTGACTGACTGGGGAACTAACGTCCAGGGGACTAGTCCCCTCGCTCATTAGCATACGATATAAGATCTTTAGAAATATTTTTTGTAAAGATCTCTTTATCTATGCTAGGGACTGTTAGGCAGGGATCATTAGACAGGAATTAGCAATATGCACCCAGAACTGCTCGTGGTTCTGGGTGCATATTGGACCTAACAGGTTCCCTTTAAGGCCTCTGCCACACTCACGTGAATTTCACGCACGTGCCGAGAGACACGTATTTTCCCTGCGTGTTGTGTGCAGGTAAGTACGTGTCTCTGGTACGTGCGTGACACGTGTGTTCTACGTGCGCTATCCGCGATAGCACACGTAGAATCAGTAATTATTATACTCACCTGGTCCTTCCTGATGTCCGCGCTGCTGTCCGTGGTGCTGATCCTCGGTCTCCAGCCCTCCCGTCTCCCCGCTGCTGCTGCTGCCAGGCAGTGAAGTGAATATTCAATGAGAATAATGAGCGGCGGTCGGCAGCAAGAGGCAGCAGCGGCAGAGACAGGAGGGCTGGAGAAGGTGAGTTAATGTTTTTTTTTTTTTTAACTGACATGTGTGTTTTCTCCGGCGCGTGTCACACGGGACCGCATCCACACTACACCCGTGTGGTGCGGGTGCGGGCCGTGTGACACCCGTGCTGCCGGCGAAAAACCGGACATGTCAGCGCTTTGAAAATCGCACACACGTACAAACGCACACGGACACACGTTCCGTGTGGTTTTACGTGTGTGTGCCTGCTACAATAGGGTAGCATTGGTTAAAGTGTCTCCGTGCCGCCGGTACGTGTAAAAAATGACAAACACGTGCCGGAGGCACGGATGTGTGGCACAGGCCTAACAAAGTTTTTGAAGGAAAAAGAGAACCTGTTCCAAACAGTTTTGAAAACTTATCACAGTTTTGTGAATGTAAGCTTGTAAAAATCTTTCAGTCTCTTCATGTAATCCTAGACAGAGTTAATAAAGAAAATCAATACAGTTATTATGATCCATAATTTGTCAATATATTATATAACTTGTTGTATGCCAGCTATATGCCAGCTCTATAAAATTATGTAACATTTCAGCTAAAAAAAAACCCAAGGCTATACCTGCAGATATTGTTAACATTTTTCTGTGAGATGCTCTTTTAAAGATAAGATATTCGCACAGAAATCAGGTACGTCCAAGTTTTATCTGACAAAATTGTCTTTGAAAACTAATAATTGATCATGTTTACTTTTTAATTATTTAATTTCTACTGATGTTCATCATTCTTTTTCTGGGCATGTGCAGAAACTTCATGGTTGTGAGACAGAATTTTGATTTAAATATTTCACCCTTTTCAACAAACTCTTCTATGATATTCATTAAGGGTTCCTGTATATGTCGCGGGCGGGGAGGGAGCCGTCGTTGCTGCGCTCTCGCTAGCGCTCGGATCCGGCACTACTGCAGCCTGCTGCTCGCTGCTCGGTGGCTCGAGCGGTGGGCCGGATCCGGGGACTCGAGCGGCGCTCCTCGCCCGTGAGTGAAAGGGGATAGTTTTTGGGGTTTGGGAAGTTGGTCCGTGACGACACCCACGGTTTGTGGTGAGGTTGGGACACCACCGCTGCTCTGGACGGGGATCTCGGGAGCGATGACAGGGAGCAGCCGAGATGTTTCTCTCCCCTTCGTGGGTAGGGGGTTTTGGGTGGTCCCGGGGCCCGGTGAGGTGACTGGAATGTGGATGGCAGGGCTTGGTGAGGTGCAGGGTCACGGGGGCAGTGCGGTGCCAGACGGCACGGTAGTACTCACTCAGCCAATAACATACACGGAGTCTCTGGTAAAACAAACGGCTGTATGGACGGGTCCCGCAGCCGGCTGCAGTGGTCACTCCCGGTAGGTTAGGGGTGACTGCCTTTCCCTGCACCTGTAGTGTGCTTTCGGCCCCGATGGCTTCCCACCGGTAACCCGCTCCTCAGCTTTGATAGGCGCCGGAGGAGCTCCTTTTGCCCGCAGGCTCTGGCCCTGGGAATTGTAGCCTTGGCGGTAACTGTATTTCCCTTCACAGTTTGGACGGTTGCCTTCAATCGGGTCTTTGCTGCTGGGAAACCCCGGAGGTTCCCGTCGCTAACGGATCGGATTTGACCGGTTTAACGGCGACTCCAAGCCTGGTCGGGGTCCGTAGGCCCTGCCGAATGGTGCTGGCTTTTCTTCGCTCCCCGGTTCGGTACCGGCGGGCCACTGCCCGTCCCCGGTCCTACGGTTCCGCGTCGATCGGCCTCTCCTGCAGACGGCCACCACCATCTGCCAACCTTGCTGTATGTGCCCGGGCCACGTACCCGGACACGGTCAGACTGCTCCTCTCCTTCTTTACTCCTCTGAACTACACTCTAGCTCTGCCCGAGCTTAACTGACTTCCTTTCCCGCCTCCAGGACTGTGAACTCCTCAGTGGGTGGGGCCAACCACCTGGCTCCACCCCACCTGGTGTGGACATCAGCCCCTGGAGGGAGGCAACAAGGATTTGTGTGTGACTGGTGTACCTAACCGGGGTGTGGGGTGTGTTGTTGCAGTACCTGTGACGTCCTGGCTTGTCCAGGGTGCCACATATATACCTTTTTATATCTCACCTTTTATCTATCTCTCTTTAATAGTAATTATTTTAAATTAAATATTTATTTTTACACAAATCAGTTGAGAAGACTGAATGTTTCCTAGTACAGTTTTCTTAATCAGAGTCGATGTTGAGATCAAGCCACTCTGGGGGACAATTCTTAATGGGAGCCTGTCAGCTGATACATGCTTCCGAAACCGCAGCATGTGTCAGCCACTGGATGATCACAACTAGGTATGTTTCATTGTGTTATTTCAGGGGAAAAAATAGTTTAGCATGGCGGCTGGTATGTATTACTCATCGGGTGTAAATCTGGATGTCCATTATGGTACTTATAGTGAAACAACTCTTACTAGGGCATATTAGGGCCAGGTTGTATGGGTGGCTGGAGAGATGGGCTTGTCTGGCCATCCACATGCCTCCACCCATAGATGTGGATCACCTATTAAGATATTATTGATCTGTTTGGCATGTGGTCAGTATGTCAGAGGGAGCCGCTGAGAGAGGTGCTGTTCACTGATAGGCAGCAGTGTATTTGCACACTTCCTAAACTGTGTGTTATTTTATTTCTTTTATGCCTGTTTTGTTTACTTTGTGCTGGTTTATGAAGCCTGAAATAAAGTGACAGTGTTCCTGTGTCTACCTCACATCGCAGCAAAAGTGAGAAAAACTTGCCATTCTACAGTGTGTTAACTGTGTGAATTGTCACAATACTTTTAATAGCCGTTAGGGACCAAGCCACACTGTGCAATAGTCGCCTGGTAGGATCCAGGGGGGTTCTCCTGCTGACAGTGACTGACAGGTCTCTGATTACGTGCGCTATAGGCATAGGTATAGGCAGTATTGGACTGGGTGCCAATGACCCACCATTATCCTCAACTTCTGAGGAGGCCCACTGTTTATGCAAACATGTACAATCAATGAGACATTACAGAGATATTAAATTATCCTCATTAACACATTTTTATAAGAAACTAGATATTTCAATAATTGAATGGTGACATGCTGCCTTTGTCTGTACATAGTGAATAAAGTGTATTGTGCCACGTACCTCTTATAAAAGAGGGTGTGGGTCCCACTCTTGCACATGAGCCCACTGGGGATTCTCCTGTTCTCCTTTGGGTATAAGTTTGGAGTCATTGTCCTGCTGCAAAAAAAAATTGGAGCCATTCTGATTGTTGGTATTGCATGATGGATAAGTATCTGACTGTGTTTCTCAGGATCAAGGACACCAATAATCTTGAAAAAATTCCAAACGCTGTTTCCTGATATGCAACCCCAAACTCGCTAGTAGTAACCTCTGCCACACTTCAGTGTTGCCTGCAGACAGTCATTATTGCACCACTCTCCAACCATTTGGCAAAGAAACTACTTTCTCTTACAGAAAAAAATATTTAAAATTTTGAATGGCGAATGGCCAATAGAGCATACCATCTTATGGCATGAAAAGACAGGCATCCATGTTGAGATACGACACACATCTCAATCATTTGCCCTGCTGTTTTTGCTCTTACATGCTTAGGTAAAATACACATTTTGCTTTTTCCTATCAATTATGTAAAATACAAAATGAATAAACAAAGGAGAAATCTAAATCAAACCGATATTTGGTCTGACCATCCTTTCCCCCTTTTCATAAAAGTAGCCTCAATTCTTTTAGGTACACTTACACAAAGTCAATGATTTTGTAGGATTTATATTTGGTATATGAGTAACCTATCATACCAAATAGATGATAATGATCACAATTTTCATTTGTAGATTTAAACAGTCATTAAGGGGGCTTTCCCCACAAACAAAGTTAATTTTAATCAATAGATTTTGGAATAATAATGTTACACAACTGACTGTGTTTATATTTTTTTTCCTCTGCTGAGATAATCTTATATACAGTATATATGTGCCTCTGCTATGTAATGTGTAATGGATGTGTCTGACTATACAGGGACATGGTTTGATCATACCACATCTCCTGGGCAGGGGAGGAACTAAAAGAGAGTATACAATCATTGCAGCACAGGATTGTAGATAATTCTTTTTGTGAGGTGAAACATTTCCTTACCTGTTTTTTAAAAATATTTTACCTCAATGAAGGACCTGTGCTGTAACGTCTGTATACTTTATTACCTCCTCCCCTGCTCAGGAGCTGTGGTATTATCAGACCATGTCCCTGTACGGTCAGACACGGCCATTACACAGCACATAGCAGGGACACATTTATAAGATAATCTCAGCACAGGAACAGTTTTTTAACACATCCAATTGTGGAACTTATTATCATTCCAAGATTTATTTATTAAAACTAACTCTGTTTGTGTATAAAACCCCTTTAACTTTTTAAAGAAACAGCTGTGTAAGTGGCTTAAAGGGAATCAGTCACCACATTTGACCTATCTAAACTATTAATCTGGGCATACAGGTTATAGACTGCTGAAAATAGTCAGACAGGTATGCCTCCTATCAGAAGCCTTGTTGTTGATAAATCATTTTTAATCACTTTATGTAACTGAGCTCTTTCAGGCTATGGGGTGGATGCTGCCTAGAACATAACTCTACATCCAGAGCTTATTTTAGACACTCTCTACTCCCCTGATCTTACTGTAGAGCTGTGTGTGATTATAACTGGCACATCTGCTGGTTACTCTTTGGGGCACTTTGCACACTACAACATCACAAGCCGATGCTTGCGATGCCGAGCACGATAGTCCCCGCCCCCGTCGCAGCAGCGATATCTTGTGATAGCAGCCGCAGCGAACATTATCGCTACAGCAGCTTCACATGGACTCACCTGCCTTGCGACGTCGATCTGGCCGGCGACCCGCCTCCTTATTAAGGGGGCGGGTCGTGCGGCGTCATAGCGATGTCACATGACAAGCGGCCAATAGAAGCGGAGGGGCGGAGATGAGCGGGACGTAAACATCCCGCCCACCTCTGTCCTTCCGCATAGCCGGCGTGAGCTGCAGGACGCAGGTAGGAGATGTTCCTCGCTCCTGTGGCTTCACACACAGCGATGTGTGCTGCCGCAGGAACGAGGAACAACATCGTACCTGTCACAGTCGCGTAATTATGGAATTCCCAGACACTACACCGATGATACGGTTACGCCGATTTTCGCTCGTTAATCGTATCATCTAGGATTTACACACTACGATGTCAAGTGCGACGCCGGAAGTGCGTCACTTTCGACATGACCCCTCCAACATCGCACCTGCGATGTCGTAGTGTGCAAAGTGCCCCTTAGCTTTAACTTCCGCCTCACAGGCAGACATAGTTGCAATATTGCTGCAATATTGTTGCAATACAGCAGTGCTCAGAGAGCTACAAAAAATTTGAATGCAAGAAGATACATTTAAAATCTCCTGTTCTGTGTTAGTTGCTTATCTCCAACTGATAATGCTGCCTTCTATTTAAAATAAGCTCTGGAGGCAAGGTTATCTTCCAGGCAGCATCCTCCCCATAGTCTGGAAGAGATCATTTACATAAAGTGATAAAAGATGATTTATTATAAACAAGGCATCTGACATGAGGCATACAGGTATGACTTTTTTACTGCAGTGTATAACCTGTATGCTCATATTAGTATTTATTATTATTTATTATTATAACACCATTTATTCCATGGTACTTTACATGTGAAAATGAGCATACATAATAAAAAAACAAGTACAATACTCATGAACAATACAAATACAGGATGAGAGAGGATCCTGCCTGTGAGGGCTCACAGACTACAATGGATGGGTGAGAATACAGTAGGGGAGGGGAGAGCTGGCCATGCAGCACAATAGTTTAACTAGGGTTTCTGCAGGTTGCAAGTTTGGCAGAAGAGGTATGTCTTTAGGTTCCTCCAGAAAGTTTCCATGGTAGGCAAAAGTCTTATATGTTAGGATAGAGAGTTTCAGGGTATGGGGGATGCACAGGAAACATCTTTTATGCAATTGTGGAAAGAGAAGATTAAAGTGGAGTAAAAAATTAGATCTTGTGAGGATCTGAGGTTGCATTCAAGTAAGTACTGGGAGACTAGGTTGTAGATGTTTGGAGGGAACACGTTGCAGATGGCTTTGTTTGTCATGGTTAGGGATTTAAACTGGAGTATCTGGGTAGTGAGGAGCCAGGGAAGAGATTGGCATAGAAGAGAGGCTGGGGAATAGTGGGGGGAAAAGTGGATTAGTTGGATAGCAGAGTTTAGAATAGAATGAGGTTTGCAAGAGTGGTATAAGGGAGGCAACAGAGCAGGAGGTTGCAGTAGTCAAGGCAGGAGATGATAAAGGCATGCACTACTTTTTTTGCAGATTCTTGGTTAAGGAAAGTATGGATCCGGGAAATAATTTTGAGTTGGGGTCAGAGGAAGGTGGAAATGGCTTGGATATGTGGTTTGAAGGAGAGAACAGAGTCAAGAGCTATCCAGAGGCAACAAGCTTGTGGGACTGGGGAGAGTGAGAAAAAATAGATTTTGGTGGATAGGTCTGTTTGGAGGTTGAGTGAGATGGGGGAAAATGATTGATTAATTCTGTTTTGTTCATGTTAGGATTTAGAAATTGAATAACAAGAAGGATGAAATAGTGGATAGACATTGCGGGCTTCTGGTTAATAAAGATGTTATTTTTGATCCAGAAAGGTAGATCTGTTGATCATCAGCATCGAGATAATACTGAAAGCTGTGATCTTCTATGAGCTGTTCCAGGCCGAAGATGTAGATGGAGGAGAGCAGGGCTCTTAGAACTGAACCTTGTGGGACACCGACAGATAAGGGGTGAGACGAGGAGGTAGTGTGTGAGAGGGAGATGCTGAATGTCCGGTCTGATAGATATGAAGAGATCCAAGATAGGGCCAAGTCTGTAATGCCAAGAGTTGAGTAAATCTGTAGTAGGAAGGAGCAGGTGGAAGGACAGTTCAAGAAGAACATGCTGTTCTAGTTAGTAGTTTCGAAGCATAAAGAATTGATATGAGGCAATAGCTAGAACCAGAGGATAGATTGAGGGAGGGCTTTTTGAGGATGGGTGTGATCAAGGCATGCTGAAAGCATGAGGGGAAAGACACCAGTAGTTGGTGATAAGTTGAAGAGATGGGTTAGGGTTGGAATAAATACTGGGGTGAGGTTTGTGATGAGGTGGGGCGGGATTGGATCAAGTGGACAGGTAGTGAGATGTGATGTGGAGAGTAGAAAGGCACGCTTATCCTCTGTAATGGCGGTAATGGCTGAGAAGCTGATTTTGGGGAAGAGGGCTGAGTGGTTATAAGGAGGGGTTACTTTCTCTGATTTTATCAATCTCTGCTTTAAAACTGAGGCAAAGTTTTCAGCTGGGATGAAAGGAGAGGGAGGTGGTGCTGGAGGATGGAGTAGAGAATTAAAAGTGTTGAATAGCTGTTTTACTGTTGGGAGTTAGGGACGATATGAGACATGAGAAGTAAGTTTGTTTTGCAGCAGTGAGTGTGGACTTGATTTTGATTGAATTTAGATAAGTCAAATGTGGTGACAGATTCCCTTTAAAGACAGTTGGAGACAGTTTCAGCTCACAGCCTGGTCATACACTATGGCAAGACTGAGTGCAACAACAGGGCTCAAGATAGCTATAGTGCATCAACAAGATCTCTTCCAAGGCAAATGTCATAGCAAACCTGTGGTTTCAAGTTGTTTAAGCTCTTTTGAAGGAGCAGTATAAAATAGGACTATACATGCAGTACATGCAGTGGTTAGCCAAGGAAAATTAGATCAGGGCATGAAAAATATGTCATGCTTAGTGCTCATAAGAATAGGAAGATATATAGCAATGCTATCTGGTCAGAACTAACAGCCTACCCACTGTTAAGAGAATTATATTCAGAAGTGGTCTTCATGGAAGAATTACAGAAAAATAGCCATACCTGCAACAAAGAAACAAGTATTTTAGTACAATTATGTATGAGAACATTGGAACTGGGGTGTAGAAAAATTGTAGCAGGTGTTTTGGACTGATAAGTCAAAATTTTAAACATTTAGCAGTAACAGAAGGCAATATGTTCTCCGAAAGGCTGGAGAGTGGTACAGTAGTTGAAATGACTCATATAAAAGGTGGATGTGCAGTTCCTGGCCATAGCCACTATGCAGTTGACAGAACTATACTGTACAGCTCTACAGCCGAGCACATGTTGCCGCCACTGGCACTAGGAACAGGTGATTTGCAGAGGTTTCACACCCCCACTAATCAAATATTATCTATCCTAAGAATAGGCTACTAATATAAAAGTTCCAGACAACCCATTTACCATTTCCATTTTTGAAAGAATTATTACTTTGCAACAACTTTGTCATATCTGACAAACTTTTGCACAGTACTGTATATTACACAAAGATCCTAAATTTTGTAATGCTTAGATTTTTTTTTTATAAAAAAAGAATTTTAATTATCTTTATGTAGGCATTTATATCTGAATCGGGATGTTCATGTATTTTACTAATCTTTGAACAACAAATAAATTGGTATCCGCAATGAAATCGCGTTCTAAGATTGATGGCTATGGTAGCAGTAATCAGATTTTTTCTCTGCTGTCAATAGGTAATTCGAATCATTAAACCCGTTCTGTAAATCTATAGAAAATAGATTGCAATTTCTGGGACACGGTTTGTTATTTCCATTAGCAGTCCTATATCTCATGAGGATTTGTAATCTTTGCAGTTTAAATCACAAGATATAGCTAGGATAATACGTTGGTGTAATACCTTGGTTTAGGCTTTGATTATAGGGATACCACTATATATACTTTGACACTCTCCAGTTCCATTGCTTAATCGTTTAAATTTAATACTTATATTACCAGAGAATAGTTACAGTAATTTACAGCCTTTTCTTTAGTGAGCAGCTATAACGCTATTTTCCAGATTTATATCTCGTGACCTGAATTATATTTTCTACTGTGATATGTTTTTTAATTAGAAAGGCTAGTTTCTTGCTGCTCATGAACTTTTCAACCTTTGTGTGTGATTTCCTTAGATATACTGCTTTCGAGGATGGCACATTTATTCATTTAATTATTTTCTTTTGAAATATCTCATGTGTTGGGCCTCCCTCAAGGGGGCATTTTTTGGCTGTTTTATGTATTTTAACTTTTAATAATTTTATAGATTCATTATAACATAATATATTTCTACATTTAATTTGATTCTTTGGTGGCTGCTGGATGCATTACCAGAATTTAATTCAGTTATAATTGTTGTTATAAACATGAAGCGGAGGTTAGCACTGGGCACATTTTCAACTATTATATTCCTTGTTCATACAGCTAAGTTCAGGATAATTTGTCATTTTTCAGCCACCATTTCTAAGCAAAAATATAATATATATTTACTTAAAAACCCATCAAAAAGACCCCTTTGATGAAGTACAAGAATTTACAGAATATTAAAATTGCTAAGACTACAATGGTTTATTGTGACACAAAGAACCTCTGGCAGTGTTGTTTCTAATGTAAAAACAAGTCTGAAGTTGCTTATATCTAATAAATGTTTCATAAAACTTTAACCTTTTTGTGTGTCAGTCCAAATTATATAACTTTCATATTTAAACCTCAATCTTCCTCCTTGAACTAACAATTATTTATTTTCCTATCTAAACTGACACTTAAAAATGCACTCATATCAAAATTTTTATCCTCTTAATATATTGCTGTCATCATATTATATAGCACTGTGTATTGCTATCATCATATTATATAGCACTGTGTACTATGATGCTGACTATCATCACTTCTCTCAAACAATCCATGAGGCAGGGAAGTCAAGAAGTGCCTGGTCAAATACCAAGAAAGTACATCAAACGTAGAAGGTCAAAAGACAAAAATAGGTCATAGTCCAAGGTCAGAAATCCAAAAGGGTTACAGATCAAGACAAAAGAGGCTAGACAGATGAACAGTCAAAGGCAAGGTCCCAAGGATAGGCAGCAAAAGATCAGAACAGCAGAACATAAAAGCACAAGGCACACATGGTACTGAGCAAAGCTGCAACTGGCAATGGTCTGACCAGGCAATCACCCTGAAAGTGGGACCTCCCGACAAAGCCCAGCAGGCCCAGGTCGGATTGGCTGCAGGGCAATTCTGAATAGTGTGAGAATAGTCAGCATGTCCCAGTCTATTCACAATACTGCCAAACCCAGCACGTCCCCACCAACTATTGGGAATATGAGCTGTTATTCAGAGAGAGGTGGATTCGTGACAGTACCCACTCATTTAGTGGTGCCACCGGACACCCAGGATTCCATGGAAATCTTAATTGAAGGCCCTGACCAGACGAATGGCCTTCCAGATTGAGCTGTGACCCAGAATCTCTCCTCGGTTCCATATCTCCTCCAATGAACAAGATGCTGAAGGGAATTTTGAACCCTCAGAGAATCCATGATCCTCTGTACTTCATAATTCAAACTCCCATTGATAGAAACCAGAGAATACAGGGACAAGGGAGATAATACTGAAGGGACAAACTCCTTTAATAGGGATCAATGGAAAACATTAGGAATACGAAGAGACAGAGGAAGTTTCAGTCTAAAACCCACCAGATTGACTACTTCCAGAATCTCATAAAGGCCAATGATCTTAGGACTAGAGTTGAGCGCGGTTCGTGGTTCTCCAGTTCGCGGTTCGAGTGATTTTGGGGGCTGTTCTAGATCGAACTAGAACTCGAGCTTTTTGCCAAGCTAATTACTAGCTAGCTTTCCGCTGTAATAGTGTAAGTCACTCTGTGACTCACACTATTATGAAATTTCAGCGTATAGTGTGCGAGAACAGTGCATTCAGATCACTGCTGCTGGGATAAGGGCGATCGCCATTTTTTTTTTTCCTTGTCTTCCTTCCCTAAGCGCGCGCGTGTAGTGGGGCGAGCCAGCATGTCAGCCAATCCCAGACACACACACAGCTAAGTGGAGTTTTAGCCAGAGAAGCAACGGCATGTGGGATAGGATGTCCATGTCACATGTCCCTGCATTATAAAAACGGGTATCTGCCCATCAGGACGCCATTATCTGCCTTCTGCGTCTGGGGTCAGTCACTGCAGGTGCAGCTCCTGTCTCTGATACTGCTGTGTACGCTCTACACACAGCGCTATACAGAATGGAGATAGAAGTTTCTTTTAGCCATTGTAAGGGCTAATAACAGCAGGCTCAGAGACATAGGTGACAGTCAGGTCCGTGGAAACAGATTTTAACAGCTACAGATAAGAGCGTCTGTGTAGCTAAGGTCAGGGACTTCCTCGCTGCATTTCACCATTAGGAGGGATATAAAGTGAGGCTTCCTTTCCTCTACACAGACCCACAACCCTGCCACTGTATCCTCCAGCCCTTTGCACACTCAAGCTCATTGTTACAAAGCCATTATACTAGCAAATACTGAGGATACTTAGTGGCATCCTAAAAGTGGCTGTTGGACTTCCATTAGTGTCCCACTAGTGCAAATCTATTTGCAGCACCACTGCATTGCACACTCAAACTCATTGTTACTAAGCCATTATACTAGCAAACAGTGAGTAAACTTAGTGGCATCCTAAAAGTGGCTGTTGGACTTCCATTATTGTCCCACTGGTGCAAAGCTATTTGCGGCAACACTGCATTGCACACTGAAACTCATTGTTAATAAGCAAACTATGCTGCTAGTTTAAGGGCCATAGTTGCATTGTCAGGGATAGTTATTGTTGTTTTTTTTTCTGCTGTTAATAAAGCTAGACCACCGCTGCAATCTACACCACCTCTCAATTTTTACTACCACATTTTAAGTTCACAATCTGGTCGCAATCAAAATGAGTGGCAAAATGACAGATGCTGGTGGAAAGGGGAAGAGGCGTGTTGGAAAAGGAAAAAAAGGGGTTTGTCCGTGGGGAAGGTGGCAAAGCTCCATTAAAATCTGCTGAAAATAGACCATCTTCCAGCAAAAGTAAGATGTCTACTACTTACCGTGGACAATCCGATGTGCTCCTTTTTTACGGACACGAACAACTGGAACAAAGGTAGATGATGGCCAAAAAAAGAAAATGCTTGAATGGATCTCAAGTGGTCCAACAAGTGCCCTCTCCGCCACCTCAACTACCGCATCCAAAAAACACCAGTCCTCTGAGTTGTCATCCCAATCACACTTGCTTTCTCCCAGCTCTGAAGTCTCCATCCGCCCTGCACAGTATGGTGGAACTGAGATGGCTGAGTCTGCAGAGCTGTTCAGTCACACTATAGCCTGGGAATCAGAGGTCTGCTTCCAAGCTACAGTGAGTACAGACCAGGAAATGGTCTGCAGTGATGCCCAGAACTTTTGTGACTCTGATTCAGGCCGTGAGGACCAAGTTTATGAGCATAATGTTGACCCTTATTCACAAACTGTAACACCTGTTGTTTTAGACAATGAGGAACATACTGATGACGATGAGACGCAGATACCAGATTTGGATGACAACTTAAATATTGGTTCACGTCAGGAAGAGGCTCGGTCTGAGGGTGAGGGGAGTGCAAACACAACGCTTGATGAGGAAGTTCTAGATCCCACCTACTGTCAACCCACAGTCAGGCACTCGAGGAGGTCAACAGAAGCGGTGGAGGAGGATGCTACTGACAACGAAGGTACCTTGCGCCTTCCTGGACAGAGGAGTAGTACTGGTAGCACGTCTACAACTGCTTCCTCAGCCCCCACTCTGCCTGTGAGCACTAGTCGGGGGGGTTCAGCAGGTCGCATGTCCTCTAAGCCTTGCCTAACCTGGACCTTTTTTGACATAGAAAAAGATCGCCCAAATAATGTGATATGTAAAATTTGTCATGATTCTGTTGGTAGAGGGCAAAACCTCAGGCGTTTGACAACTTCTTCCATGAATCGTCACATGAATAAATATCATATGTCCAAGTGGGAAGCTCAATGCTGCAATGCGGTCTAGCGGAGCGAACCATCCACCGCCTGCCCCTTCAAGTGCATCCGTGCGCTCTTCATCTTCTAGGACTGTGGGGACAGCTGTCACACCTGGTTTTCCACGCACAACTTCCACCACTGTAACCACAACAGGCAGTTTGCTTGGTAGGTCGTCAGTTGGTTTGGAAGGGGAAACAAGTGCGTGTGTACAGCTCTCTCAGACATCGATAGCATCAAAGTTGGATGAATGCAACATCATGTATACACCTGCACTTTCCTCACAAGCCTGCATTTTTTCAGGGACACCCTACTCACCACCGTCTACACACAGCAGCCAAATCTCTGTCCCTCAGATGTGGACAAATAAAAGGCCATTTCCTGCGACCCATGACAAAGCTAAGAGGTTGACTTTATCCCTCTGTAAGCTCTTGGCTACCGAAATTCTGCCTTTCCACCTGGTGGACACACAGGATTTTAGAGACCTTATGTCTGTCGCTGTGCCCCAGTACCAGAAGCCCAGTCGCCACTACTTCTCTAAGAAAGGTGTGCCTGCGCTACACCAGCATGTCGCACACAACATCACCGCTTCCTTGAGAAAATCTGTGTGTGAACGGGTGCATTTCACCACCGATACTTGGACCAGTAAGCATGGACAGGGACGTTACATATCGCTGACTGGGCACTGGGCAACCATGGTGATAGATGGTGAAGGGTCTGCTGCACAAGTCTTGCCGTCCCCACGACTTGTGTGTCAATCCTCTGGCTGTCCAAGTTCCACCACTGCTTCAGCCAGGTAAGGCCGTGTGCGACAATGCTGCAAACCTGGGTGCGGCCCTTCGCCTGGGCAAGGTGACACACGTGCCTTGTATGGCTCACGTGTTGAACCTTGTTGTCCAGCAATTTTAAACACACTATCCCGGCCCAGATGGCCTTCTGAACAGGGCACGAAAACTGTCTGCTCACTTCCGCCGTTCAACCACCGCTGCTGAGCGTCTTGCATCGCTCCAGAAATCTTTCGGCCTGCCGGTTCATCGCTTGAAATGCAATGTGCCGACACGCTGGAATTCGACTCTCCACATGTTACAGCAACTGTGGCAGCACCGTCGAGCCCTGGTGCAATACGTCATGACGTATAGCCTGGGCCAACGAGATGCAGAGGTGGGGCAGATCACCCTGATGGAGTGGTCTCAGATCAAGGACCTATGCACCCTTCTGCACAGTTTCGACATGGTGGCGAATATGTTTAGCGCTGACAATGCAATTATCAGCATGACAATTCCAGTAATTTACATGCTGGAGCACACGCTAAACACTATTCGGAGTCAGGGGGTGGGACAACAGGAGGGGAGGAACTACAGGAGGATTCATATGCGCAAGACACAACAACATCACCAAGGTCCAGACGTTCATCATCACCAACGCGGCAGGCATGAGACCATGGGGGACAGGGATCAACAAGGGCACATGGTAGCAGGCAAAATGTTGAGGAAGGTGCAGGAGAACATGAAGAAATGGAGGACGAACTGTCCATGGACATGGAAGACTCAGCGGATGAGGGAGACCTTGGTCTAATTTCTGTTGAAAGAGGTTGGGGGGAGATGTCAGAGGAAGAAAGAACGGTTAGCACCTCTATACCACAAACACAGCGTGGACTTGGTCCGCATGGCTGCACAAGACACATGAGCGCCTTCTTGCTGCACTACCTCCAACATGACCCTCGTATTGTCAAAATTAGAAGTGATGATGACTACTGGCTTGCCACACTATTAGATCCCCGGTACAAGTCCAAATTTTGTGACATAATTCCAGCCATAGAAAGGGACGCACGTATGCAGGAGTATCAGCAAAAGCTGTTACTCGATCTTAGCTTGGCTTTTCCACCAAACAACCCTGGTGCAGGGAGTGAATCTCCCAGGAGTATCTCCAAATGAACATCGATGCCATGACTTTGCAAATAGAGCCTTGCTCATTTTGGTCTTCAAATCTTGAAAAATGGCCAGAGCTCTCCACTTACGCCTTGGAGATTTTGTCGTGTCCAGCTGCCAGCGTTGTCTCTGAACGTGTCTTCAGTGCTGCTGGGTGTGTGCTGATAGATAAGCTCACGCGTCTGTCCAGTGACAATGTGGACAGACTAACGTTCGTAAAAATGAACAAGTCATGGATCCACAAGGAATTTACAACCCCTGTGTCATCCTGGGGAGAGTAAATGCTTGTGGATTTTGAATGTTCTTGATGCAAATCTACCTGTGAAGTGTACAACTGGGGCACAAGTGCTGCCACTGAAGGGGTGGGTGTGTTTGTGGTCCAATTTTTTGAAAAAAGGGAAACTCCGCTTAGAGTAACCCTTGCTTGCTGTGTTTTTTAAAAGGAGCCAAGATGAACAAGTCATGGTTCAGCAAAGACTTTGCTACCTACCCCGGGGTCATCCTGGGGACGGTTAAGGATGGCGTAATTTTGAATGTGCTTGATGCAAATCTAACTGTAAAGTGTACAACTGGGGCACAAGTGCTGCTACTGAAGGGGTGGGTGTGTGGCCCAATTTTTGGAAAAAAGGGAGACTCCGCTTGGAGTAACGCTTGCTTACAGTGTTTTTAAAAATGATCCAAGATGAACAGAGCTGGGATCAGGAAAGACTTTGCTACCTACCCCGGGGTCATCCTGGGGACGGTTAAGTATGGCGTATTTTTGAATGTGCTTGGTGCAAATTTAGCTGTGAAGTGTACAACTGGGGCACAAGTGCTGCCACTGAAGGGGTAGGTGTGTGTGTGGCCCAATTTTTGGAAAAAAGGGAAACTCCGCTTGGAGTAACCTTGCGGTGTTTTACATGATTTTAGAAGGGCATGCCATGCCTATATGTGTGTCTCATCCTCTTTTGCTTGTAACGCTGTTTTGTTTTTGCATGATAATTTGTTCTTGTCACTTTCCCATGTGTTTGTGTTGTGAGTTGTTTGTCACCTTTTGGACACCTTTGAGGGTGTTTTCTAGGTGTTTTTATGTGTTTGTGATTGCCTGCCATTGTTTCCCATGCGGTTCGAGCGGTTCGCCGAACCGAACTCGAACGAGACCTCCGTTTGGCGAACCGAACTCGAGCCGAACCACGGCCGGTTCGCTCATCTCTACTTAGGACCCAATTTCGCCAATGGTATTTTAAGTTAAATATTTTTGGATGACAAATAAACCTTATTACCTCCTTTAAACGCAGGACCAACCAAACATTTTAGATGGGCCTTCACCTCAGGTAAATGGAAATGTTCAGGTGAAATGTAAAAAGAACCTTACTGCTCACATGGTTTGTAAAAATTCTGCATTCCATTGCTGTGGCAGTTGTCAATCCCTTGAGAGCTTCAGAAAGGCCTCTATGAAATTTGTACCTCAGTCACATCATTCCAGTAAACTTCAGTGAACTATTACTGTTACTACTACTGAAACAGTAGTATAGTCCTGTAAGTAGGTAGGGGGTATTCCCTCTTTCCTTCCAGAGTTTGGGGGATGTAGAGCTGAACACTTCCATGGGACGGTATAGAGAGGCTCGGTAATAATGCCGGTAGTGGTGGTGCTGTCACATCCTCTGTATGCGGGGAGGTAGGTGGCTTTGTTGATCATGATCTGGAGGAAGATGCCAAAACTGCAGCAGAAGAGTGAACAGAAGGAGCCTCAGATTTTTCCTGTTTTTTTTCAGGTGTGTACTCTACTGCATCTCGTGCTTGGAATTTTAATGCCTTGTCATGCAGGAGGTGATCAGATTCAGAACTTTAATGCCTTTGGCACAGCCTGCAAGCCAGCCATCTCTTGCCATCAGCACATTGCTTGAATAAATGACACTCTAGGGCAGTGATGGCGAACCTATGGCACACGTGCCAGACTGGGCACGCAGAGCCCTTTTTGCTGGCACGCGCGCTGTCGCCACATTCAGCCACTTTGCACTGTCGGTGTTATCGCGCCAACAGTGCAAAGTGGTATTGGAGCAGAGGAGACTCTTTCTGACACGCCTTTTCTCCTGAGCCGCAGGCCTGTTGCCTCGGAGATGGAGGAGCGTCAGTAGGCGACGCCGGCATCTTGTGGCCGGGCGGGAACTGAACTGACTGAGGACGCAGCGATGGAGCGGGTGCTGCAAGGTGAGTTTTTTTTAATTTTAAGCTGTGTGCGGCTGTGCCAAAGTGTGGGGGACAGAGCCAGCAGGGGGGAAACATGTAGCGCATGGGGGAAACATGGAGCGTATGGGGGAAACATGGAGCGCACGGGGGAAACATGGGAGCACGGGGGAAACATGGGAGCACGGGGGAAACATGGGAGTACGGGTGAAACATGGGAGTACGGGGGAAACATGGGAGTACGGGGGAAACATGGGAGTACGGGGGAAACATGGGAGTACGGGGGAAACATGGGAGCACGGGGGAAACATGGGAGCACGGGGGAAACAAACAGAGCACAGGGCAAACACAGAGCACGGGGCAAACATACAGAGCACGGGGCAAACATACAGAACATGGGGCAAACATACAGAACATGGGGCAAACATACAGAGCACGGGGCAAACATACAGAGTATGGGGCAAACAAAGCACGGGGCAAACAAACAGAGCACGGGGGCAAACACAGCACGGGGCAAACATACAGAGCACAGGGCAAACATACAGAGCACGGGGCAAACATACAGAGCACGGGGCAAACATACAGAGCACAGGGGCAAACACAGCACGGGGCAAACAAACAGAGCACAGGGCAAACAGAGCACGGGGCAAACATACAGAGCATGGGGCAAACATACAGAGCATGGGGCAAACATACAGAGTACGGGGCAAACATACAGAGCACGGGACAAACAAACAGAGCACGGGCCAAACAGACGGATGGGGGAAACATGCAAAGATGGAGAGAAACGTGCAAAGATTGGGGAAACATGGCTTCAAGGATGGGGGGAAACATGGCTGCAAGGATGGGGGGGAACATGACTGCAAGGATGGGGGGGAACATGACTGCAAGGATGAGGGGAAACATGACTGCAAGGATGGGGGAAACATGACTGCAAGGATGGGGGGGAACATGGCTGCAAGGATGGAGCACATTTAGCAGGAAGAGGAACATGCCAGTAAGGGGTACATTTACCAGGATGGGGGATACATTTACCAGGATGGGGGGAAACATGAAAGGATGGGGGGAAATATGCCAGTTTGGGGGTACATGAACATGCCAGGATGAGGACAAATGCCAGGATGGGGAACATTTACCAGGAAAGGGGACATTTACCAGGATAAGGGAACATGCCTGGATGAGGTACATTTACCAGGATGGGGTCATTTAACAGCATGGAGGAACATGCCAGGATGGAATACATTTACATTGATGGGGTACATTTACCAGGATGGGGTACATTTACCAGGATGGGACCAAGATGGCGCCAAATATACCAGAAATGTAGGAAATATATATCCGAATGGGGAACATGTTTACCAGGAAGTGGCCAGGAAGGGGAACAGAACTACACAATGAAAGGGGAAGAGAGCAACTCGTATGTCTTTATGGGATTTCAGGATGTTCAGACTTTGAAATGTAGATGTGGATTACAGGGGGAAATCTGATTGCATTCCATGCTAAAATCTTTGTCTAATATGCTGCATTTTTTTTCCAGAGTGATCAATCCAACTGCTGTGTCTGGAAAGGGCAGGGGCTCAGCTTCAATGTGTGGTAAGCATGCATGAGCGTGATGCCCCCTGCTGAAGAGAAGACTGCAAAGGTAAGATTACAATCAATTATTTACATAATAGGATTGGTTGGCACTTCTGAAAAAAAAAATGGGTTTAGGGCTACAGTTTGGGCACTTGGCCTGTAAAAGGTTCGCCATGACTGCTCTAGGGTCTAGGGAGCTCTGCAGCTGGCTTTGATGTGCTCATTTACTTATCATGATGGTTTGAAGCAGCTATTGTACTAGTTAGGGGTATTAGAGTTGTTTGCACCCGCTGGTATTAGAGCACTCTTCCACTACATGTTTTAAACTATCTTCATTTTATAGACAATCCATTTGGCTATCTCATAGATAAATTTGACTTGCAACTATTTAGCTTATGATTCATTATGCAGATTGTTGTCATGTTACTGTTTTGCTCCTGATGTTTGTTTGAGTTCACGTTTGCAGTTTAGTGAATGAAAGTCTGAAAGTCAAATGCTCAAATTAGTGTTACCCTTTTGCTTGACAGGGTATATGTAATTGGGAACTACTATTCAGACATAGTGTAAAGCTCAGAAGGGATGGAATGCCATATTATAATGGAGATTTTGCTGTTATGGTTTGTGTGTGCTATGTTACATTGGCAAAGCCATTGAGATGACAGAGCAGTAGAACCTCCCATAAGTGACCTCATTTTCCAAAATAAACCTCTAAATGAAATCATCTAGGGATGCAGTGATCACTTTGACATCACAGGTGTGTTACAGAATTTTATACCATTGGGAGAAGAAAACATAATTACATTTTTACCACATAAAAATTAGTATTAGAGACTTTCACATGGGGAAATGGGTAACAATGGCATCAACATTTCTCCTGAGCATGGCAATACCCCATATGTGGCTATACAGTAATGCGTAGCCAAAAGGGGAGACTTGCGAGGGAGAGTGGGAGCATTAAGCGGGCTTTACACGCTACGATATATCTAACGAGATGTCGTCGGGGTCACGTCGTAAGAGTTGAGCGATGTTCGAGGTTCGCCAATTTCATGTTCGAGTGATTTTGGGGGGTGCTTGAGATCGAACTCTAATGCGAGCTTTTTGCTAAAAGCTCGATAGCTCGAGCTACGTTCGATAATGGTTCGATCAGCAAAAAGCCTAGCTAGTTACTAGCTGGCTTTTCACTGTAATAGTGTGATTCACTATGATTCACGCTATTATAAAATTTCAGCGTATAGTGTGCGGGGGGGATGCGGTTTAGATCTGTGGTGCTAAAAGAATGCCGATCGCCATTTTTTTTTTCCTAAGCGCGCGTACAGTGGGGCAGGCAAGGATGTCAGCCAATCACAGACACACACAGCTAAGTGGATTTTTGCCAGAAAAGCAAAGGCATGTGTCATAGGCTGTGAATGTCACATGTCCTTGCCTTATAAAATACCGCCATTATCTGAATTCGGCGTGTGGGTGACAGTCACCGCTCATGCTGCTGCCGCCGATCCTGCTGTGTGCGCTATAGACATAGTGCAAGCTACACAGCGCTGTAGGGATTAGGGACTGCTTGTTATTTCAGCCCTTTTCAGGGCGGATTTCCAGGCGTTCATAGCCATAGCTGCTAGGCAGGTCCGTGCAAACGCTGTGAACAGCTTTAGATAACAGCGTCTGTGTACCTCAGCTGAGGGAATTCCTTGCTGCATTTCATCATTAGGAGGGATAGACAGTGAGGCTTCCTTTCCTGTCCTGGTACCCACAGAACCCGGGAACTGTACCCACCTGCCCAGTTTTGCCACGCTTTTTTATTTGCCCAAGGAGCTGACACTTTTTCTGCCATTCTAAAGGTGTCTGGAATACTAAGATAGTGTTCCTTTCCTGTCCACAGAACCCACAGAACCCGGGGACTGTACCCACCTGCACACTTTTGTCATGCTATTTTATTTGCCCAAAGAGCTGACACTTTTTCTGCCATCCTGAAAGTGTCTGGAATACTACGTTTGTGTTCCTTTCCTGTCCACTGACCCACAGAACCCGGGCACTGTACCCACCTGCACACTTTTGCCACGCTAACCCACACCACATCTGCATTATACACACCTGTACATTTTTGATACGCAATTCTAATTGCAAACTGTGCTGCCACTGTTAGGGGCATACAAAAATTGTCTGTAATAGTCAGTGTTGGTTCTTCAGCTGTCTATAAAGCTAGACCAACTCTGCATTGTACACACCTGTCCATTTTTGATACGCAATTCTAATTGCAAACTGTGCTGCCACTGTTAGGGGCATACTAAAATTGTCTGTGATAGTCAGTGTTGGTTCTTCAGCTGTCTATAAAGCTAGACCACCTCTGCATTGTACACACCTGTCCATTTTTGATACGCAATTCTAATTGTAAACTGTGCTGCCACTGTTAGGGGCATACCAAAATTGTCTGTGATAGTCAGTGTTGGTTCTTCAGCTGTCTATTTATAGTGTCGCGGGCGGAGCTGCTGCTGCTCGGTGGCTCGAGCGGTGGGCCGGACCCGGGGACTCGACCAGCGCTCCTCACCCACGAGTGAAAAGGGGGTGGTTTGGGGAGATAGTTCGTGACGCCACCCACGGGTCGTGGTGATAATGGGCAAAACCGCTGCTGGTGACAGGGATCCGGGAGCGATGTCAGGGAGCAACTAGAATGTTGGTTCCCCCTCCGTGGGTAGCGCTTGGTGATCCCGGGGCCCAGTGGTGGTACGGGGAGGCAGGGTAGCTGGGGTGCAGGGTTGCGGAGGCAGCACGGCGCGGTGCCGGATGGCACTGTTGTACTCACTCAAGCATGAGATGGACAGGTCCCGCAGCCGGCTGCAGTGTCTTTGCTCTCCCCGGACAGGTTGATGGTGGCAGTCTTTCCCTGCACCGCTGTAGAATGTATTGACTCCGATGGTTTTCCAATGGTAGTCCGCTCCCCGGCATGTATGTACCAAAGGAGCCCGTTTTTCCCGCAGGCGCTGGCCCTTGGATCTCTAGCCTATGGCGGTGGCTTTTTATCCTCACTGTGTGGACGGTTGCCTTCTGTCGGGTCTTGGGTGTGAGGGAACCCCTGAGGTCCTGGTCACTATCTGATTTGACCATTGTTGGCAGCTCCTAGCCTGGTCGGGGTCTGATGGCCCTGCCTTTGTGCTTGGTGCAGATCTGCTCCCCGGCTCGGTACCGGAGGGCCACTGCCCGTCCCCGGTCCTACGGTTCCGCTGATCTGCGCCAACTCCTGCAGACAGCCACCACCGTCTGCCGACCTTGCTGACAGTGCCTGGGCTCCGACCCAGACACTAACAGTTTCTCTACTCCACTTCACTTGACTCCTTCAATCCACTCCACTCCAAACTCAACTCCTTCACTTCACTAACTGAACTCCAAACTTAACTAACTGCTTTTTCCTGCCTCCAGGCCTGTGAACTCCTCGGTGGGTGGGGCCAACCGCCTGGCTCCGCCCCACCTGGTGTGGACATCAGACCCTGGAGGCGGCAACAAGGATTTTGTTTGACTGATGTTGACTATCCAGGGGAGGGGGTGTGTGGGATGTTATGTTTGTGACTACCTGGCTAGTCCAGGGCGTCACATTCCCCCTTGGTGAAATGCAGACCGTCCGAGGGCTGCCCGTCCATCACCGGTTTTATTTCTGAAAAATATAAGTTAACATGTGAAAACATATAAACATAAGCATACTTTTAATTCTTCCCTTACGGGAGGCTTTTCTCTTAAACATTACTAATGGTATAAAACATTTTTATTAATAACGGACGGGTTCATGTTCTTCCGCTACCCCACCCAAGCAACCTACACCTTGATGCTGCCCCTAAGAAACGGGCAGCACCCCTCTTGCCCAGTCCGGAAGCAGGAACTCGGTTCCAGGTCACCCAAGCGGGAACGGGTACGGTGTCTCGCACCCGGCTGTCATTGCAGGGGACCCCACGCAGCGACCGGTCCTTCGGGGACATAAGGGCAGGGATCACTAACCAGCTCCTCCAGCATGGCCTCTATATCATGCGCCCGCACGACCGCAGCCAGCTCCTCCACTTCAGCGGTCCAGCGATCCAGCAGATCACGCACCTGGGCCCGGTTGTGACAGCACAGCAACATCACTTGGGCATTCAGCCACGCCGCTGTCTCGGGCGCAGGCTCCGGGGACTCGGGACTTTCAGATGGGGTGGACATACTGGCGCGTGTGCTTCCAGGAACTGGGTGGATAGCAGAGTCCTGGCGTCCCTGCTCTTTATACCTTCGGTTACATCAGGTACATCTGCACCCGCCCCGCCTTGGTTCTTTTTAGCACTTCCTCCTTCCTGGGGTGGGGCCTCACTTTCATGCCCTCCGTGCTTATGAGTAGAGAGCTGTGGAAAAGAAGCGCAATAGGGTTTTACCCAAATAACACAGGGGGTAAAGACAGGGAGCAGTAATACTCACCAAATGAAGTTGTGAAACCAGTGAAGCCGATGAGTAGAGAGATGTCAGTGAAGCCGATGAGTAGAGAGCTGGCAGTGATTTGATGTGTTCTTATGCCTGATGGTCCTGACAAAGGGAGCTGAGACTCCAGAAACGCGTAGACCTGTGCAAAATAAAAGATCCATTAATCTGAATACCTGAGAAGTGATCATTGGCGCGGCTGATAAAAACCCGATTTTCTTCTATTGTTCTCTGTTATAGGCCCTCCGTGCTTGGGGAAGATGCTCGAGCGGGAAATCTTCACGCCCACGATGGCGGAACTTCAAATTTTTCATCCGGACGCCGCCGGCGGGGACTGCAAGGCGCACTTCTACCGGTAGGCAGATTGGCTCTATCCTGTTCGCAGACACCAAGTTGTCACGGGCGGAGGGGACGCGCTCGCTACGCTCGGGTCCGGGGCTGCTGCTACTCGGTGGCTCGAGCTGTTGGCCGGACCCAGGGACTCGAGCAGCGCTCCTCGCCCACGAGTGAAAAGGGGGTGGTTTGTTTAGGGAGATAGTTCATGACGCCACCCACGGGTCGTGGTGATTATTAGCACCACCGCTGCTAGTGACGGGGATCCCGGGAAGGATGGTGGAGAGCAGCTAGGATGTTGTCCCCTCCGTGGGTAGGGGTTGGTGATCCCGGGGCCCGGTGGTGATACGGGGAGGCTGGATGGCTGGGGGTGCAGGGTTGCAGGGACAGCGTGGCGCGGTGCCGGATGGCACTGGTGTACTCACTCAGACAGTCAATGACAGAGTCTCTGGTAAACCAAACAGCTAGATGGACAGGTCCCGCAGCCGGCTGCAGTGTTGTGCTCTCCCCGGATGGCTGATGGCGGCTGTCTTTTCCTGCACCTGGTAGAATGTTCTGACTCCTGTGGTTGCCCACCGGTAGTCCGCTCCCCAGCGAATAGGTTCTGTAGGATCCCGTTTTGCCCGCAGGCGCTGGCCCTTGGATGTCTAGCTTATGGCGGTATTTGTATATCCTCTCGGTGTGGACTGTTGCCTTCTGTCGGGTCTTGGTTGTTGGGAAACCCCTGGGGTTCCTGTCACACTCGGATTTGACTATTGTCGGCGGCTCCAAGCCTGGTCGGGGTCCGATGGCCCTGCCTGTGTGCTTAGGTTCACTCCACTCCCCGGTTCGGTACCGGCGGGCCAACGCCCGACCCCAGTCCTATGGCTCTGCAGAGATTCACTAACTCCTGCACACGGCAACCACCATCTGGCAACCTTGCTGTCAGTGCCTGGGCTCCGACCCAGACACTTGCAGTTTCTGTCCTCTCACTTTCACCTCCAAACTCTACTCACTGCTTTTCCCACCTCCAGGCCTGTGAACTCCTCCATGGGTGGGGCCAACCGCCTGGCTCCGCCCCACCTGGTGCGGACATCAGACCCTGGAGGGAGGCAACAAGGGTTTTTGTTTGACTGTTGTGACTGTCTAGGGAAGGAGGTGTGTGTGGTGTTATGTCTGTGACTACCTGGCTAGTCCAGGGCGTTACATACGTCAATCCTCTTTATGTAGAAGTTCCTCCACTGCTTCTGCCTCTTCAACCTCATCTGGGTCCTCCTCCTCTGCCCCAAGCCTGCCTGGTTAGGCCACCCGCGTTGTAACTGCGCACAAGGGATCCCGCATACCTCCTTACTATGCTGGCAGTAGAGCTCAACGGCATCAGGGGTAGAGATGAGCGAACCGGTCCCGGTTCGGCTCGAGGCGGTTCGCCGAACGGGGGGTCTGGCTCGAGTTCGGCTCGTCGAACGTTCGACGAACCGAACTCGAGCCCATAGGAAACAATGGCAGGCAATCACAAACACAGTAAAACACCTAGAAAACACCCTGAAAGGTGTCCAAAAGGTGACAAACAACTCACAACATAACACAAACACATGGGAAAGTGACAAGGACATATACTCATGTGAAAACAAAACAGCTGGACAAGGAAAAAGAGGGAGACACACAGATATATGAGTATATGCAAAGAAACATCGATTCCATTATTGTGCAACTTGAGCCCTGCTCATTTTAGGCTTCCAATCTGGATAAATTGCCTGAGCTCGCCACGTACGCCTTGAGGATCTTGTCGTGTCCTGCAGCCAGCGTTCTCTCGGAACCTGTCTTCAGTGCTGCTGGGGGTCTGCTGGCAGATAAGCACACGTGTCTGTCCACTGACAATGTGGACCTGGCTCTCAGAGGACTTTTCTTCCCCTGGGTCAGCCAGGGGAGGCGAAAGGCACGCGTATTTTTGAGAGTGCTTCATGCAAAGCATCTTTTTCTTTGTCAAAAGGGGGGCTCAACCGATGCCAGTCAAGTGGGGTGTGTGTGGCCCAGTTAGTGGCAACGAGGGAGACTGTGGTTGGAGTCCCCTCGCTGTGTCTCTAAAAGAACCAAGATGAACAAGTCATGGCTCTCAGAGGACTTTTCTTCCCCTGGGTCAGCCAGGGGACGGGAAAGGCACGCGTATTTTTGAGAGTGCTTCATGCAAAGCATCTTTTTCTTTGTCAAAAGGGGGGGTCAACCGATGCCAGTCAAGTGGGGTGTGTGTGGCCCAGTTAGTGGCAACGAGGGAGACTGTGGTTGGAGTCCCCTCGCTGTGTCTCTAAAAGAACCAAGATGAACAAGTCATGGCTCTCAGAGGACTTTTCTTCCCCTGGGTCAGCCAGGGGACGGGAAAGGCACGCGTATTTTTGAGAGTGCTTCATGCAAAGCATCTTTTTATTTTTCAAAAGGGGGCTCAACCGATGCCAGTCAAGTGGGGTGTGTGTGGCCCAGTTAGTGGCAACGAGGGAGACTGTGGTTGGAGTCCCCTCGCTGTGTCTCTAAAAGAACCAAGATGAACAAGTCATGGCTCTCAGAGGACTTTTCTTCCCCTGGGTCAGCCAGGGGACGGGAAAGGCACGCGTATTTTTGAGAGTGCTTCATGCAAAGCATCTTTTTCTTTGTCAAAAGGGGGGGTCAACCGATGCCAGTCAAGTGGGGTGTGTGTGGCCCAGTTAGTGGCAACGAGGGAGACTGTGGTTGGAGTCCCCTCGCTGTGTCTCTAAAAGAACCAAGATGAACAAGTCATGGCTCTCAGAGGACTTTTCTTCCCCTGGGTCAGCCAGGGGACGGGAAAGGCACGCGTATTTTTGAGAGTGCTTCATGCAAAGCATCTTTTTCTTTGTCAAAAGGGGGGGTCAACCGATGCCAGTCAAGTGGGGTGTGTGTGGCCCAGTTAGTGGCAACGAGGGAGACTGTGGTTGGAGTCCCCTCGCTGTGTCTCTAAAAGAACCAAGATGAACAAGTCATGGCTCTCAGAGGACTTTTCTTCCCCTGGGTCAGCCAGGGGACGGGAAAGGCACGCGTATTTTTGAGAGTGCTTCATGCAAAGCATCTTTTTCTTTTTCAAAAGGGGGCTCAACCGATGCCAGTCAAGTGGGGTGTGTGTGGCCCAGTTAGTGGCAACGAGGGAGACTGTGGTTGGAGTCCCCTCGCTGTGTCTCTAAAAGAACCAAGATGAACAAGTCATGGCTCTCAGAGGACTTTTCTTCCCCTGGGTCAGCCAGGGGACGGGAAAGGCACGCGTATTTTTGAGAGTGCTTCATGCAAAGCATCTTTTTCTTTGTCAAAAGGGGGGGTCAACCGATGCCAGTCAAGTGGGGTGTGTGTGGCCCAGTTAGTGGCAACGAGGGAGACTGTGGTTGGAGTCCCCTCGCTGTGTCTCTAAAAGAACCAAGATGAACAAGTCATGGCTCTCAGAGGACTTTTCTTCCCCTGGGTCAGCCAGGGGACGGGAAAGGCACGCGTATTTTTGAGAGTGCTTCATGCAAAGCATCTTTTTCTTTTTCAAAAGGGGGCTCAACCGATGCCAGTCAAGTGGGGTGTGTGTGGCCCAGTTAGTGGCAACGAGGGAGACTGTGGTTGGAGTCCCCTCGCTGTGTCTCTAAAAGAACCAAGATGAACAAGTCATGGCTCTCAGAGGACTTTTCTTCCCCTGGGTCAGCCAGGGGACGGGAAAGGCACGCGTATTTTTGAGAGTGCTTCATGCAAAGCATCTTTTTCTTTGTCAAAAGGGGGGGTCAACCGATGCCAGTCAAGTGGGGTGTGTGTGGCCCAGTTAGTGGCAACGAGGGAGACTGTGGTTGGAGTCCCCTCGCTGTGTCTCTAAAAGAACCAAGATGAACAAGTCATGGCTCTCAGAGGACTTTTCTTCCCCTGGGTCAGCCAGGGGACGGGAAAGGCACGCGTATTTTTGAGAGTGCTTCATGCAAAGCATCTTTTTCTTTGTCAAAAGGGGGGGTCAACCGATGCCAGTCAAGTGGGGTGTGTGTGGCCCAGTTAGTGGCAACGAGGGAGACTGTGGTTGGAGTCCCCTCGCTGTGTCTCTAAAAGAACCAAGATGAACAAGTCATGGCTCTCAGAGGACTTTTCTTCCCCTGGGTCAGCCAGGGGACGGGAAAGGCACGCGTATTTTTGAGAGTGCTTCATGCAAAGCATCTTTTTCTTTGTCAAAAGGGGGGGTCAACCGATGCCAGTCAAGTGGGGTGTGTGTGGCCCAGTTAGTGGCAACGAGGGAGACTGTGGTTGGAGTCCCCTCGCTGTGTCTCTAAAAGAACCAAGATGAACAAGTCATGGCTCTCAGAGGACTTTTCTTCCCCTGGGTCAGCCAGGGGACGGGAAAGGCACGCGTATTTTTGAGAGTGCTTCATGCAAAGCATCTTTTTCTTTGTCAAAAGGGGGGGTCAACCGATGCCAGTCAAGTGGGGTGTGTGTGGCCCAGTTAGTGGCAACGAGGGAGACTGTGGTTGGAGTCCCCTCGCTGTGTCTCTAAAAGAACCAAGATGAACAAGTCATGGCTCTCAGAGGACTTTTCTTCCCCTGGGTCAGCCAGGGGACGGGAAAGGCACGCGTATTTTTGAGAGTGCTTCATGCAAAGCATCTTTTTCTTTTTCAAAAGGGGGCTCAACCGATGCCAGTCAAGTGGGGTGTGTGTGGCCCAGTTAGTGGCAACGAGGGAGACTGTGGTTGGAGTCCCCTCGCTGTGTCTCTAAAAGAACCAAGATGAACAAGTCATGGCTCTCAGAGGACTTTTCTTCCCCTGGGTCAGCCAGGGGACGGGAAAGGCACGCGTATTTTTGAGAGTGCTTCATGCAAAGCATCTTTTTCTTTTTCAAAAGGGGGCTCAACCGATGCCAGTCAAGTGGGGTGTATGTGGCCCAGTTAGTGGCAACGAGGGAGACTGTGGTTGGAGTCCCCTCGCTGTGTTTTACATGCTTTTAGAAGGGCATGAAATGGCTTGGAGGTTGACTTTCATCATATGCAAACTGTTGGCTACCAAAATGCTGCCTTTCCAACAACTGTGGTTATAGGCAATGAGGAACATACTGATGAAGATGAGACGCAGATACCCGATTGGGATGACAACTTAAATATTCGGTCAGGGCAAGAAGAAACTCGGTCTGAGGGGTAGGGGAGTGCAAACACAACAATTGATGATTAAGTTCTAGATCACACCTACTGTCAACCCACAGTCAGACACTCGAGGAGGTCAACAGAGGCGGTGGAGGAGGATGCAACCGACGTCGAAGTAACCTGGCGCCTTCCTGGACACAGTCGGAGCACTGGTAGCACGTCTACAACTGCATCCTCAGCCACCACTCTGCCTCTGAGCATTATTCGGGGTGGATCAACAGGTCGCATGGCCTCTAAGCCTTGCCTAGCCAGGTCCTTTTTTGACATAGAAAAAGATCGCCCAAATTATGTGATCTGTAAAATTTGTCATGGTTCTCTTAGTAGAGGTCAAAACCTCAGCAGTTTGACAACTTCTTCCATGAATCGTCACATGAATAAATATCATATGGCCCGATGGGAAGCTCACCGTGCTGCAATGCGGCCTAGCGGAGCGAACCATCCACCGCCTGCCCCTTCCAGTGCATCCGCGCGCTCGTCATCTTCTAGGACTGTGGGGACAGCTGTCACACCTGTTTTTCCACCCACAACTTCCACCACTGTAACCGCAACAGGCAGTTTGCTTGGTAGGTCGTCAGTTGGTTTGGAAGGGGAAACAAGTGAGTGTGTACAGCTCTCTCAGACATCGATAGCACCAACTTTGGATGAAGGCAACATCATGTCTCCGCCTGCACTTTCCTCACAAAGCTGCATTTTTCCAGGGACACCCGACTCAACACCGTCTACACACAGCAGCCAGATCTCTGTCCCTCAGATGTGGTCAAATAAAAGGCCACTTCCTGCGACCCATGACAAAGCGAAGAGGTTGACTCTATCCCTCTGTAAGCTGTTGACTACAGAAATGCTGCCTTTCCGCCTAGTGGACACACAGGATTTTAGAGACCTTATGTCTGTCGCTGTGCCCCAGTACCAGATGCCTAGTCGCCACTACTTCTCTAAGAAAGGTGTGCCCGCGCTACACCAGCATGTCGCACACAACATCACCGCTTCCTTGAGAAACTCTGTGTGTGAACGGGTGCATTTCACCACCGATACTTGGACCAGTAAGCATGGACAGGGACGTTACATGTCGCTGACTGGCCACTGGGTAACTATGGTGATAGATGGTGAAGGGTCTGCTGCACAAGTCTTGCCGTCCCCACGACTTGTGTGTCAATCCTCTGTCTGTCCAAGTTCCGCCACTGCTTCTGCATCCTCCACCTCATCTGGGTCCTCCACCTCCGCCCCAAGCCTGCCTGGTCAGGCCACCAGCGTTCTCACTGCGCAGAAGGAATCACGCACCCCTCATTACTATGCTGGTAGCAGAGCGCAACGGCATCAGGCGGTCTTTAGCTTGACATGTCTTTGAAATAGGAGTCACACAGCGACTGAGTTGTGGGCAGCTCTGGAGACTGATTTTGATAAATGGTTGTCTCCACTCAACCTGCAGCCTGGTAAGGCCGTGTGCGACAATGCTGCAAACCTGGGTGCGGCCCTTCGCCTGGGCAAGGTGACACACGTGCCTTGTATGGCTCACGTGTTTAACCTTGTTGTCCAGCAATTTTTAACACACTATCCCGGCCTAGATGGCCTTCTGACCAGGGCACGGAAACTGTCTGCAGTGCTCACTTCCGCCGTTCAACCGCCGCACCTGAGCGACTTGCATCGCTCCAGAAGTCTTTCGGCCTGCCGGTTCATCGCCTGAAATGCGATGTGGCGACACGCTGGAATTCAACTCTCCACATGTTACAGCGACTGTGGCAGCACCGGCGAGCCCTGGTGCAATACGTCATGATGTATAGCCTGGGCCAACGAGATGCAGAAGTGGGGCAGATCACCCTGATGGAGTGATCTCAGATCAAGGACCTATGCACCCTTCTGCACAGTTTCGACATGGCGACGAATATGTTTAGCGCTGACAATGCCATTATCAGCATGACGATTACAGTCATTTACATGCTGGAGCACACGCTAAACACTATTCGTAGTCAGGGGGTGGGACAACAGGAAGGGGAGGAACTACAGGAGGATTCATATGCGCAAGACACAACAACATCACCAAGGTCCAGACGTTCATCATCACCAACGCGGCAGGCATGGGACCATGGGGGACAGGGATCAACAAGGGCGCATGGTAGCAGGTGAGATGTTGAGGAAGGTGCAGGAGGACATGAAGATATGGAGGACGAACTGTCCATGGACATGGAAGACTCAGCAGATGAGGGGGACCTTGGTCAAATTTCAGTTGAAAGAGGTTGGGGGGAGATGACAGAGGAAGAAAGAACGGTTAGCACCTCTATGCCACAAACACAGCGTGGACTTGGTGCGCATGGCTGCGCAAGACACATGAGTGCCTTCTTGTTGCACTACCTCCAACATGACCCTCGTATTGTCAAAATTAGAAGTGATGATGACTACTGGCTTGCCACACTATTAGATCCCCGGGACAAGTCCAAATTTTGTGACATAATTCCACCCATAGAAAGGGACGCACGTATGCAGGAGTATCAGCAGAAGCTGTTACTCGATCTTAGCTCGGCTTTTCAACCAAACAACCGTGCAGGTGAAGGGAGTGATTCTCCCAGTTGTAACTTGACAAACATGGGACGGCCTCGTCATCTTCAACAGTCTACCCGTACCAGTAGGACCGTATCTGGTGCTGGTAACAGCAATTTTATGGAATCTTTTCATAATTTTTTTAGACCCTCCTTTGCAAGGCCACCAGAGACAACAAGTCTGACACATAGTCAACGGATGGAGAGGATGATACAGGAGTATCTCCAAATGAACATCGATGCAATGACTTTGCAAATGGAGCCTTGCTCCTTTTGTGCTTCAAATCTAGAAAAATGTCAAGAGCTCTCCAGTTACGCCTCGAAGATTTTGTCGTGTCCAGCTGCCAGCGTTGTCTCTGAACGTGTCTTCAGTGCTGCTGGGTGTGTGCTGACAGATAAGCGCACGCGTCTGTCCAGTGACAATGTGGACAGACTGACGTTCATCAAAATGAACAAGTCATGGATCCAGAAGGAATTTACTACCCCTGTGTCATCCTGGGGAGAGTAAATGCTTGTGGATTTGGAATGTGCTTGATGCAAATCAAAACATCCTGTTTGCAACTAGGGCACAAGTGCTGCCACTGATAAGGTGTCTGTGTGGGGCCCAATTTTTGGAAAAAAAGGGAGACTCCGCTTGGAGTAACCCTTGCTTGCTGTGTTTTTTAAAAATGATACAAGATGAACAGATCTGAAGGCAAGATGAAGCCAACATCATGTCTCCGCCTGCACTTTTCTCACAAACCTGCATTTTTCCAGGGACACCCTACTCAACACCGTCTACAGACAGCAGCCAGATCTCTGTCCCTCAGATGTGGTCAAATAAAAGGCCACTTACTGCGACCCATGACAAAGCTAAGTGGTTGACTCTATCCCTCTGTAAGCTGTTGGCTACCGAAATGCTGCCTTTACGCGTAGTGGACACACAGGATTTTACAGACCTTATGTCTGTCGCTGTGCCCCAGTACCAGATGCCCAATCACCACTGCTTCTCCAAGAAAAGCATGCCCGCGCTACACCGGCATGTCGCACACAACATCACCACTTCCTTGAGAAAATCTGTGTGCGACAGGGTGCATTTCAACACAGATACTTGGACCAGTAAGCATAGACAGGGTCATTACATGTCACTGACTGGGCACTGGCAAACTATGGTGAGAGATGGAGAAGGGTCTGCTGTACAAGTCTAGCCGTCCCCACGAGTTGTTTCAATCCTTGTTCTGTATGTAGAAGTTAATACACTGCTTCTGCCTCTTCAACCTCGTGTGGGTCCTCTACCTTTGCGCAAACCCTGTGTGGTCAGGCCACCCTTCCTTGCAACTGCGCACAAGGACTACCACACACCTCCTTACTATGCTGGCAGCAGAGCTCAATGCCATCAGGCGGTCAAAGTTTTACTTTGAAATGTATGGGAAATGTGAGTCACACCGCTATTACAGAGAATAGTAGTCAGGCAGGGTCAAAACATTAATTGAGGAACAGGAACAGAATGGGACGGCCAGGACTTAATCAGAAAACAAGCAGAGGTGAAATGCGTATCGGCCAACAAGGTACATAAACAGCAAGCAGGAAAAGTAGTCAGGTAACAAGCACACAAAATCATAAAACTGAACTGGGGGTAAAATTAACCAGAGGTTCATAGCTATGTCTGGCAGTGGTCTGCAGACAGGATGGGCATAAAAAAGGGTGTGGTGTCTTCCCATTGGTTGTAGCTGAATGATGGTATTTCATCTGTGAGATACCCACCAGCTACATTCAGCCAGAGATTCTGCATCTGTCAAGGTAATGCAGCCCAGTGGGTGAGCATAACCTGCGTCCACCTGCGCCGCTGGCATCGACTACTCTCCCATCATCAGCACTATTCATGAAAGGAACACGTTGTCACCTGGCGACCGGAGTACAAATTGACGGAGCGGACTCCGTTGGTGACTTAACAGCCGTGTGCGGCAATGATGCAAACCTGGCTGCGGGCCATCCTCAGGGCAATGTGACACACGTGCCTTTTATGGCTCACGTGTTGATCCGAATTCTCCAGCAATTTTTAAAACACCATCACGGCCTACATGGCCTTGTGCAGCGGGCACGCTCGCTATGTGCTCACTTCCATCGTGCGCACACAGCAGCTCAACAACTTTCATCACTCCGGAAGTCTTAGGGTCTGGCAGTTAAACGCCGGAAATGCGATGTTCCGACACGCAGGAATTGGAATCTGCACATGTTGCAGCGTGTGTGGCAGCACCGCAGAGCCCTGCTGAAATACGGTAAGACATATAGCCTGGGATAAGTTGATCCAGAGGTGGTGCAGATCACGCTGCTGGAGTGGTGTCAGATCAAGGACCTATGCACCCTGCTACACAGTTTTGAAATGTCGACGAAGATGTTTAGCACTGGCAATGTCATTCTCAGCGTGACAATTCTGGTCATCTACATGATGGAGCACACTGTAATTATTATTCGGAGTCAGGTGTTGGGACAAGAGGAAGGGGAGGAAGTACAGGAGGAGTCATATGCGGAAGGGATAACAAGATCTACGAGGTCCAGATGGTCAGCGGCACCTATGCGGCAGTCATGGTGAGGGAGAGGGATTAACAAGGGCGCATAGTATCAGCAAAAAGTGTTGATGAAAGTGCAGGAGCCCATGAAGAAATGGAGGACGAACTGGCGATGGGCATGGAAGACTCAGCAGATGAGTGAGAGCTTGCTCACATTTCGGTTGTGCGAGGTTGTGGGTAGAGGGCAGAGGAAGGATGCACGATTCTCACCTCTCTGCCACCAACACACCAAGGACTTGGTCCTCCTGGATGCACAAGACACATGAGCGCCTTCTTGCTGCACTACCTACATGACCCTCGGATTGTATGAATTTGAAGTAATCCTGAATACTGGGTTGCCACACTGTTAGATCCCCGGTACAAGACAAAATTTGGCGAACTAATTCCTGCCATAGAAATAGACGCACGTATACAGGAGTATCTGCAGAATGTGGTACGCAATCTTAGATCTACTTTTCCACTAAACACCAGTGCTGCACAGAGTGAATCTCAACACTTTGTCATGGATAGGAGGAAATGGTCTTTTACTTGTCCACATCGGAGGGACCGAGGGATGGCTGCTGTGCTGAGATGGCGTTGAGTACGGTGTCCCTGCACAGTTGCACTTTTGGTCATATCCCAAAATGAGTTGAAAAAGGACAGATGCTGTTGGAAAGGGGAACAGGTGTGTTGGAAAGGGGAAAAAAATTTTGGTCCGTGGATTTGGTGGTTAAACAACTGTAACATTTGCTGAAGAAACAACATCTGTTACAGTGGGACTGGCAGATTTGGATAAAGTGGTATATAATCTGTGACCGCTATATAACAAAAATTAATAAGAAAAGAAAGAGAAAGGTATATATCACCTTCAGCAGTCAGTGTCCACCGTGCTCCCAGTTGGAAAAGGAGAGGTTGGCAACTTGAAGGTTTGGTGGAGGATACAGAGCTGTGTGGCTATGAAACTAATAGTAGCCTGAACCGAGTTAGACGCCATTCGGATCTGGAGACTGTGAGCCCTGTTAGCGTCACAGGGTCCACATGCCCACCCAGCCCAGGAACTCCCTGTTAACAACACAGGGGCCATTGAGTACGCTGACCGTGTGCGTAGGGGCCACACCTGTGGACAGCAGGCGCATCAGCAGCAGCAGGCCTGTTAATGCCACTGGGCTGCACAAGCAGGACTGTTAGGACAGGAGCTGGTCTTAACCGTTCTGCGTTACCAACTGTGGTGGTGGCCTGCATCCACCACCCTATCCCTGCCTACCTCTGGCCTAAAGCCGCAATGGGTTCAACACATGGAGGTGTGCTCTTTCGGAGCATAATAGAAGACTGCGCACCTCCTTGTTGGCTCCAGCCCCTTTTATAACCTGGGTCCGCCCCAAACCAGGGTGAACCACAATGCACCTCCTGGAGACAAAAGCAGAGTGACACGTCATGAGTGGCATAACTAGCGTCCTATTTGGAAACGCAACTTCAATGATGACCTCATGGCTGCCATGACCCAAACACCTCACCAGTCATCGTCTGACCATCAATAATGCGGTGACAAGTCATAGGTGTGGGCCTCTGCAAGCCATTTGGGAGGACACCTGATGCCCTGTGGTCTATATGGGACCCCCACATCAGGGCCAGGGCCAAAGAGTTCATTACCGGACCTAGTCTCTGATGCAGGAAGTGCCTGAGCATGCTCAGTAGCATGAAATACAGTCTCTGAAAAAAGACTATCAGCTTTAGCATGGTGTCTAGGCACAAAACAGGACTTAGACCCGGCACAGAATGCAAGCACCTGTGCAAAGAGGCTTTTCACACTTAGTGTGGGAGCATGCGCTGTATCCCGAAATGAAGACTTAGCGTCAGGAATGGCACAGTCAGGCTGAGCATACTCACTAGGCGAAACACTGTAATTATGCTGCAGCTGGGGTACATCGGCACACGCATGCGCACTAGCTGCCTCTCCACACTTAGACGTGGAGGGGAAATTTGTCTTGGAGATGCTGTCTATGAACAGAAGGAAAAGCTAAAGGAAGCCTGACTTTCTATCCCTCCGAATTATGAAATGCAGCAATGAATTCCATGAGTTTGCTATAACATTAGCGTAGCTAAATGTGCATGAGGGTGTGATGTAGAGGTGCTAGAAATAGCTTGTCACCAGTGGGGCACTAATGGAATACAACAGCCAGTTCTATGATGCCACAAAATGGCAGTATTTTGTGCTATCATTATAGCTTATTAAAAACAGAGCACGAGGTTGTCATGCAGAGGTGCTGCACATAGATTTGCAGTAGTGTGAATAGACAAAAGTACAATAGCCACGTTTAGGATACAACTAGGTACAGTGAGTGTTTGCTAGTATAATGGCTGAGTTTAAAAAAGTTTGAGTGTGCAATGCAGGCAGATGTCCTGCAAATATCGTTCCAATACTGTGAATTGACAAAAGTACAATAGCCACGTTTAGGATACAACTAGGTACAGTGAGTGTTTGCTAGTATAATGGCTGAGTTTAAAAAAGTTTGAGTGTGCAATGCAGGCAGACGTGCTGCAAATAACGTTCCAATACTGTGAATAGACAAAAGTACAATAGCCACGTTTAGGATACAACTAGGTACACTGAGTGTTTGCTACTATAAATGGCTGAGTTTAAAAAAGTTTGAGTGTGCAATGCAGGCAGACGTGCTGCAAATAACGTTCCAATACTGTGAATTGACAAAAGTACAATAGCCACGTTTAGGATACAACTAGGTACACTGAGTGTTTGCTAGTATAATGGCTGAGTTTAAAAAAGTTTGAGTGTGCAATGCAGGCAGATGTCCTGCAAATATCGTTCCAATACTGTGAATTGACAAAAGTACAATAGCCACGTTTAGGATACAACTAGGTACAGTGAGTGTTTGCTAGTATAATGGCTGAGTTTAAAAAAGTTTGAGTGTGCAATGCAGGCAGACGTGCTGCAAATAACGTTCCAATACTGTGAATAGACAAAAGTACAATAGCCACGTTTAGGATACAACTAGGTACACTGAGTGTTTGCTACTATAAATGGCTGAGTTTAAAAAAGTTTGAGTGTGCAATGCAGGCAGACGTGCTGCAAATAACGTTCCAATACTGTGAATTGACAAAAGTACAATAGCCACGTTTAGGATACAACTAGGTACAGTGAGTGTTTGCTAGTATAATGGCTGAGTTTAAAAAAGTTAGAGTGTGCAATGCAGGCAGACGTGCTGCAAATATCGTTCCAATACTGTGAATAGACAAAAGTAAAATAGCCACGTTTAGGATACAACTAGGTACACTGAGTGTTTGCTAGTATAATGGCTGAGTTTAAAAAAGTTAGAGTGTGCAATGCAGGCAGACGTGCTGCAAATAACGTTCCAATACTGTGAATAGACAAAAGTACAATAGCCACGTTTAGGATACAACTAGGTACACTGAGTGTTTGCTACTATAAATGGCTGAGTTTAAAAAAGTTTGAGTGTGCAATGCAGGCAGACGTGCTGCAAATAACGTTCCAATACTGTGAATTGACAAAAGTACAATAGCCACGTTTAGGATACAACTAGGTACACTGAGTGTTTGCTAGTATAATGGCTGAGTTTAAAAAAGTTTGAGTGTGCAATGCAGGCAGACGTGCTGCAAATAACGTTCCAATACTGTGAATTGACAAAAGTACAATAGCCACGTTTAGGATACAACTAGGTACAGTGAGTGTTTGCTAGTATAATGGCTGAGTTTAAAAAAGTTAGAGTGTGCAATGCAGGCAGACGTGCTGCAAATATCGTTCCAATACTGTGAATAGACAAAAGTACAATAGCCACGTTTAGGATACAACTAGGTACACTGAGTGTTTGCTAGTATAATGGCTGAGTTTAAAAAAGTTTGAGTGTGCAATGCAGGCAGACGTGCTGCAAATAACGTTCCAATACTGTGAATTGACAAAAGTACAATAGCCACGTTTAGGATACAACTAGGTACAGTGAGTGTTTGCTAGTATAATGGCTGAGTTTAAAAAAGTTAGAGTGTGCAATGCAGGCAGACGTGCTGCAAATATCGTTCCAATACTGTGAATAGACAAAAGTAAAATAGCCACGTTTAGGATACAACTAGGTACACTGAGTGTTTGCTAGTATAATGGCTGAGTTTAAAAAAGTTAGAGTGTGCAATGCAGGCAGACGTGCTGCAAATAACGTTCCAATACTGTGAATAGACAAAAGTACAATAGCCACGTTTAGGATACAACTAGGTACACTGAGTGTTTGCTACTATAAATGGCTGAGTTTAAAAAAGTTTGAGTGTGCAATGCAGGCAGACGTGCTGCAAATAACGTTCCAATACTGTGAATTGACAAAAGTACAATAGCCACGTTTAGGATACAACTAGGTACACTGAGTGTTTGCTACTATAAATGGCTGAGTTTAAAAAAGTTTGAGTGTGCAATGCAGGCAGACGTGCTGCAAATAACGTTCCAATACTGTGAATTGACAAAAGTACAATAGCCACGTTTAGGATACAACTAGGTACACTGAGTGTTTGCTAGTATAATGGCTGAGTTTAAAAAAGTTAGAGTGTGCAATGCAGGCAGACGTGCTGCAAATATCGTTCCAATACTGTGAATAGACAAAAGTACAATAGCCACGTTTAGGATACAACTAGGTACACTGAGTGTTTGCTACTATAAATGGCTGAGTTTAAAAAAGTTAGAGTGTGCAATGCAGGCAGACGTGCTGCAAATATCGTTCCAATACTGTGAATAGACAAAAGTACAATAGCCACGTTTAGGATACAACTAGGTACACTGAGTGTTTGCTAGTATAATGGCTTAGTAACAATGAGTTGTAGTGTGCAATGCAGGCAGACGTGCTCTGCAAATGTCTTTGCACTAGTGGGACTATAGCAAAGTCCAATAGCCACGTTTAGGATGCCACTAGGTACACTGAGTGTTTGCTAGTAAAATTGCTTAGTTTAAAAAAGTTGGAGTGTGCAATGCAGGCAGATGTGCTCTGCTAATATCTTTGCACTAGTGGGACTATAGCAAAGTCCAATAGCCACGTATAGGATGCCACTAGGTACACTGAGTGTTTGCTAGTATAATGGCTTAGTTAAAATGAGTTTGAGTGTGCAATGCAGGCAGACGCGCTATGCAAATGTCTTTGCACTAGTGGGACTATAGCAAAGTCCAATAGCCACGTATAGGATGCCACTAGGTACACTGAGTGTTTGCTAGTATAATGGCTTGGTTTTAATGAGTTGGAGTGTGCAATGCAGGCAGACGCGCTCTGCAAATGTCTTTGCACTAGTGGGACTATAGCAAAGTCCAATAGCCACGTATAGGATGCCACTAGGTACACTGAGTGTTTGCTAGTATAATGGCTTGGTTAGAATGAGTTGTAGTGTGCAATGCAGGCAGATGTGCTCTGCTAATGTCTTTGCACTAGTGGGACTATAGCAAAGTCCAATAGCCACGTATAGGATGCCACTAGGTACACTGAGTGTTTGCTAGTATAATGGCTGAGTTTAAAAAAGTTAGAGTGTGCAATGCAGGCAGACGTGCTGCAAATATCGTTCCAATACTGTGAATAGACAAAAGTACAATAGCCACGTTTAGGATACAACTAGGTACACTGAGTGTTTGCTACTATAAATGGCTGAGTTTAAAAAAGTTTGAGTGTGCAATGCAGGCAGACGTGCTGCAAATAACGTTCCAATACTGTGAATTGACAAAAGTACAATAGCCACGTTTAGGATACAACTAGGTACACTGAGTGTTTGCTACTATAAATGGCTGAGTTTAAAAAAGTTAGAGTGTGCAATGCAGGCAGACGTGCTGCAAATATCGTTCCAATACTGTGAATAGACAAAAGTACAATAGCCACGTTTAGGATACAACTAGGTACACTGAGTGTTTGCTAGTATAATGGCTTAGTAACAATGAGTTGTAGTGTGCAATGCAGGCAGACGTGCTCTGCAAATGTCTTTGCACTAGTGGGACTATAGCAAAGTCCAATAGCCACGTTTAGGATGCCACTAGGTACACTGAGTGTTTGCTAGTAAAATTGCTTAGTTTAAAAAAGTTGGAGTGTGCAATGCAGGCAGATGTGCTCTGCTAATATCTTTGCACTAGTGGGACTATAGCAAAGTCCAATAGCCACGTATAGGATGCCACTAGGTACACTGAGTGTTTGCTAGTATAATGGCTTAGTTAAAATGAGTTTGAGTGTGCAATGCAGGCAGATGTGCTCTGCTAATGTCTTTGCACTAGTGGGACTATAGCAAAGTCCAATAGCCACGTATAGGATGCCACTAGGTACACTGAGTGTTTGCTAGTATAATGGCTTAGTTAAAATGAGTTTGAGTGTGCAATGCAGGCAGACGCGCTATGCAAATGTCTTTGCACTAGTGGGACTATAGCAAAGTCCAATAGCCACGTATAGGATGCCACTAGGTACACTGAGTGTTTGCTAGTATAATGGCTTGGTTAGAATGAGTTGTAGTGTGCAATGCAGGCAGATGTGCTCTGCTAATGTCTTTGCACTAGTGGGACTATAGCAAAGTCCAATAGCCACGTATAGGATGCCACTAGGTACACTGAGTGTTTGCTAGTATAATGGCTTAGTTAAAATGAGTTTGAGTGTGCAATGCCGGCAGACGCGCTATGCAAATGTCTTTGCACTAGTGGGACTATAGCAAAGTCCAATAGCCACGTATAGGATGCCACTAGGTACACTGAGTGTTTGCTAGTATAATGGCTTGGTTTTAATGAGTTGGAGTGTGCAATGCAGGCAGACGCGCTCTGCAAATGTCTTTGCACTAGTGGGACTATAGCAAAGTCCAATAGCCACGTATAGGATGCCACTAGGTACACTGAGTGTTTGCTAGTATAATGGCTTGGTTAGAATGAGTTGTAGTGTGCAATGCAGGCAGATGTGCTCTGCTAATGTCTTTGCACTAGTGGGACTATAGCAAAGTCCAATAGCCACGTATAGGATGCCACTAGGTACACTGAGTGTTTGCTAGTATAATGGCTTAGTTAAAATGAGTTTGAGTGTGCAATGCAGGCAGACGCGCTCTGCAAATGTCTTTGCACTAGTGGGACTATAGCAAAGTCCAATAGCCACGTATAGGATGCCACTAGGTACACTGAGTGTTTGCTAGTATAATGGCTTAGTTATCAGTTGGAGTGTGCAGAGGACAAGAGGGTACAGTGGCAGGATTGTGGTGCTCTGGGTAGAGGAATGGAAGCCTGCCTTTCTATTCCCTCCTAATGGTGAAATGCAGGTAGGAAATCCCTGACCTGGGCTACACAGACGCTGTTGCTGTTTGCAGGACCTGTCACCTATGGCTCTCTGACCCTGCCGGTTGGAGCCCTTAAAAGGACTGCTATAAAGTGCTCTCCCTAAGCTGTCTAACGCTGTGTATGCAGCGCATACAGCTGTATCGGCTATAGGACTCAGGAAGACGGAGCTGCGACAGTGATGTCTGACACCAAAGACGCAGAAGGCAGATAATGGCGTCCGTGAAGAAAATGTCCGGTTTTATAATGCAGGGACATGTGACATGCAGATCCTATCACACATGCCGTTGCTTCTCTGGCTCAAAGTCCACTTAGCTGTGTGTGTGTCTGGGATTGGCTGACATGCTGGCCCGCCCCACAAGACGCGCGCGCTTAGGGAAGGAAGACAAGAAAAAAAAAAAAAAAAAATGGCGATCGCCATTATAGAAACAGCAGTGATCTGAAGGCGCTGTTCACGCACACTATACACTGAAATGTGATAATAGTTTGATTCACAGAGTGACTTACACTATTACAGCAGAAACCAAGCTATGATTTAGCTGTTTTTTGGCTGCTAGAACCGTTCTCGAACGTTTCTAGAACTACCGAGCTTTTGCAAAAAGCTCGAGTTCTAGTTCGATCTAGAACATGCCCCAAAATCACTCGAGCCGCGAACTGGAGAACCACGAACCACGAACCGCGCTCAACTCTAATCAGGGGGTCTTTAGCTTGAAATGTCTTGGAAATAAGAGTCACACAGCAGAGTAGTTGTGGTCAGCTCTTCCGAGCGAGTTTCGTAAATGGTTGTCTCCACTCAACCTGCAGCCAGGGAAGGCCGTGTGCGACAATGCTGCAAACCTGGGTGCGGCCCTTCGCCGGGCCAAGGTGACACACTTGCCTTGTATGGCTCCCGTGTTGAACCTTGTTGTCCAGCAATTTTTAACCCACTATCTCGGCCTAGATGGGCTTCTGCACAGGGCAAGGTCACTCTCTCCTCACTTCCGCCGTTCAACCGCCGCAACTGACCGACTTGCATAGCTCCAGAAGTCTTTCGGACTTCCGGTTCACTGTCTGAAATGCGATGTATCGACACGCTGGATTTCGACTCTCCACATGTTACAGCGACTGTGGCAGTACCGCCGAGCCCTGGTGCAATACGTTATGACGTATAGCCTGGGCCAACAAGATGCAGAGGTGGGGCAGATCACGCTGCTGGAGTAGTCTCAGATCAAGGACCTATGCACCCTTCTGCACAATTTGGACATGGCGACGAATATGTTTAGCGCTGACAATGCCATTATCAGCATGACAATTCCAGTCATTTACATGGTGGAGCACACGCTAAACACTATTCAAAGTCAGGGGGTGGGACAAGAGGAAGGGGAGGAAGTACAGGATTATTCAAATGTGCAAGGAATACCAACATCACCAAGGTCCAGACATTTAGCATCACCAAGGCAGCAGGCATGGGACGTTGGGGGACAGGGATTAACAAGGGAGCATGGTAGCAGCCAAAATGTTGAGGAAGGTGCAGGGGACCAGGAAGAAAGGGAGGACAAACTCTTGATGGACATGGAAGACTCAGCAGATGAGGGACACCTTGGTCAAATTTTGGTTGAACAAGGTTGTGGGGAAATGTCAGCAGAAGAAAGCATGGTTAGCACCTCTACGCCACAAACACAGCGAGGACTTGGTCCGCATAGATGCGCAAGACACATGAGCGCCTTCTTGCTGCACTACCTCCAACATGACCCTCAGATTGTCAAAATTAGAAGTGATGATAACTACTGGGTTGCCACACTATTAGATCCCCGGTACAAGTCCAAGTTTGGGGAAATAATTCCAGCCATAGAAAGGGACGCACGTATGCATGAGTATCAGCAGAAGCTGTTACTCAATCTTAGCTCGGATTTTCCACCAAACACCCGTGGTGCACGGAGTGAATCTCCCAGTTGTCACTTGCCAAGCATGGGACTGTCTCGTCATTATCAGTCAAACCATACCAGCAACACCGTATCTGGTGCTGGTACCAGCAATTTTATGGAATTGTTTCATAATTTTTTTAGTTTAGACCATCCAATGCAAGGCCACAAGAGACAAGAAGTCTGACACATAGTCAACGGCTGGAAAGGATGATACAGGAGTATCTCCAAATAAACATCGATGCCATGACTTTGCAACTGGAGCCTTGCTCATTTTGGGCTTCAAATCTTGAAAAATGGCCTGAGCTCGCCACTTACGCCTTGGAGATCTTGTCGTTTCCCGCAGCTAGAGTTGTCTCTGAATGTGTCTTCAGTGTTGCTGGGTGTGTGCTGACAGATAAGCGCACGCATCTGTCCACTGACAATGTGGACAGACTAACGTTCATCAAGATGAACAAGTCATGGATTCGCAAGGACTTTACTACCCTTGTGTCATCCTGGGGAGAGTAAAGGCTGGCATATTTTTGAATGTACTTGATGCAAATGAACCTATCTAGTTTGCAACTGGGGCCCAAGTGATGCCACTGAAGTGGTGTGTGTGGCCCAATTTTTGGAAAAAAGGTAGACTCCGCTTGGAGTCCCCGTGCTGTGTTTTTAAAAATGATCCAAGATGAACAAATCATGGATCAGCAAAGACTTTGATAACTACCCCGGTGTCATCCCGGGGACAGTTAAGGCTGGCGTATTTTTTAATGTGCTTGATGCAAATGTACCTGTGAAGTGTACAACTGGGGCACAAGTGCTGCCACTGAAGTGGTGTCTGTGGGGCCCAATTTTGGGAAAAAAGAGAGACTCCGCTTGGAGTCCCCTTGCTGTGTTTTACATGATTTTAGACGGGCATGCCATGCCTATACCTGTGTCTCGTCCTCTTTTTCCTCGTCCAGCTGTTTTCGCATGAGTATTTGTCCTTGTCACTTTCCCATGTGTTTGTGTTGTCTTGTGAGTTGTTTGTCACTTTTTGGACACCTTTGAAGGTGTTTTCTATGTGTTTTTATGTGTTTGTGATTGCCTCCCATTGTTTTCTATGGGGTTTGAGAGGTTTGTCGAACGGCTCGCCGAACCGAACTCTAACGCGGGCTTCGTTCGACGAACCGAACCAAACTCGAGCCTCTAATGGTTGGCTCATCTCTAGTCGGAAGTGACGCACATCCGACATCGTTAGTGATATCGTAGTGTGTGACAGCTATGAACGAGCAGAAATACTCACCTTCTCGTTCATCGTTGACCCATCGCTCATTTTATAAAAATCGAACGTCCAGTTGTTCAATGTTCCCGAGGCAGCACACATCGCTCCGTGTGACACCCCGGGAACTATAAGCACAGCTTACCTGTGTCCCTCCGGCAATGCTGAAGGAAGGAGGTGGGTGGGATGTTTACGTTTCTCTCATCTCCGCCCCTCCGTTTCTATTGGCCGACCGCTGTGTGACGTCGCTGTGACGCCGAACTTCCCTCCCCCTTCAGGGAGTGTATGTTCGCCGCCCACAGCGAGGTCGTTTGGAAGGTCAGTACATGTGACGGGGGGTTACAGCATTGTGCGACACGGGCAACAAATTGCCCGTGCCGCACAAACGATGGGGGCGGGTGCGATCGCAAATGCGATCGCACGATTTAATTGTAACGTGTAAAGCAGGCTTTATTTGACCTGTGGAGCACAGATATTCCTAGAAAAGTTTTTGGACTCCATATACACAGCCTCTAAGTGCCAGAAGAGAACAATTCCCCCTCATCTGTTCCCATTTTGGAAATGACACCCGTCTGTTATTTTATTTACAGGTGTAGTGACTATTTTAACTTCATAGGTGTTTTACAGAAACAAGTAGCAATGGATGTTGCTGAGTGAAAATTGCAAATCTTCCATTGTAGTAACCATACATTGTAATGCCCACAGATTGCTCCCAACTGCTGCTTCTGGAGACACGCATCTGGTAAATTAAGCGGGCTCTCCTGACTACAGAAAAGCTAGATGTGGTTTAGGCACATTGTGGGGCTCAGAAGGGAGTGGTGCACTTAGTTTAGATTTTGCTGGATTTTTGTGGGTGGGAAAGGAATGGCGCTTTTCCATTGCCTTTGAGTTACCAACAATATATAAACCCATCTCCACTGATGGAGGATGGACCTAAAAAGGAGGCTTGGTTTTTTTCGTGGAATGAGTTGAAACTTTTATTGGGAACATTTTACATGACATTTTGGATCACATTTATCATGTGCTTTAAAATGAAGCATTTATGCTTGGATTTACATCTAAATCTCGAAATGACATGATTCAGATGACACCACCGAGGGATCCATTCACTATATTGAGGCAGCAGAGTTACTCTAGACAGCATCTGGCCTCTGCCAGTGGTGTCCGTCTTTTCAGAAGTGGACAAAACTGTGGCCAACTGCGCTTTTATGGAAGCTTAAAGTATATCAATCTGCCTCATTATTGGGAATGTTCCATCAGAGGTTTCACCTGAATCATGTATTTCAAAGATTTACACGTAAACCCAGGAGTAAGCGCTTAGCGCAGAGCGCAGGATAAATGTGAGCCAAGAATTACTGCAGTCTTTGGGAGGCAGGATAAACAAATCAACAGCAGATAAAGAATTTATTTTATTTGTTTTTTTATGCCATTCACCTTGCGGTATAAGTAATAAGACAGTTTTATTCATTGGGTCCGTGCAATTATAGTGATACCTGGTTGATATTGGGTTTATATGTTTGGCTACTATCACACACTAAAACATTGCTTTAAAAAAGTTTTTCTATCACCTTATTTTGAGAGCTATCATTTTTCAATTTTTCTGCAGACAGTCATATAAGTGCTTGTATTTTGCGAGAATAGTTGACGTTTTTATTTTCAGGTACATTTTTTCTATTTTTTATTTCGATTTTTGGGAGGCAGAATTAACAAAAAACACCTATTTAGAAATAGTTTTTTTGAGTTCAGTGTTTCGTAAAAATAACACAGGTTTATTTTTTGGATCAGTGCAATTACAGTGATATGACATTTATATGTTCTTTCTTTATGTTTTGCCTCCATACATAAAAACATTTTTTTAGAAAAAAAAAAATATTTTACATTGCTATATTCTGACAGCTATGGGTTTTTTATTTTTCTGCATACAAAAGAGTATGGCAGCTTTTTTTTGTGAGAAACAAGATGACCATTTCAGGGATAACATATTTATTTATATTTGACTTTTTAATCGCAATTCATTCCACTTTTTTTTACAGCAGTTTGATGAAAAAAACTAATTTTTGCCACATTTTAACTTTATTTTACACTGTTTACTGAAGGGGTTAATTAGCATGACAGATTTATAAAACGGGTTGTTCCAGGTGCGGTGATACTAAATATGTGTACTTTTTTTTGTTTACTTTTGCTCTTAGATAAATATTCTTGTTTATCGGTATAATATTATTTTCAGTTTTTTTATTTGGGGATTTTTTAAGTTTTTTTTTTTTTTTTACTTAGTCCTCCTGTGAGAAATTAACTTATTAGTCTGATCGCGCATGGCAATGCGTTACACCTGTACGTGTGACACTGATAGAATCCCCTTAGACCATGGTTAAATATGCATGCCTTATGGGATGGTTAAATAGGCTTGCCATAGCTGACTGACCTGGAGGTCATCATCACAACCTTGGATTTGCATGACAATGATCAGTCCCCCATAATTATATCGCATGGGTCTTGTTTAGGTGGAAGCCTCCTAAATGTTGCGATCGCTATTGATTGTGGCATTTAGGGTTTCAAACAGCTGGCACTGGCTGGGCTGTGACAGCTGTAACTCAGCTATCAGTTAAGACAAGCTCCCGATGGCGATTATGCTTGCCCAGCTTCTTTGTCCACACAATCACCAGAATGTATAGTTACGTTCATCTATGGGAACACACTGCAAAATAGGACACACCGGTACATTTAATGTCAAGAAGGGGTTAACTGCAAGTTAAACATCTCCTTCTGTTTCTCGCCCTGGCTGTCAACACTCACCTAAATAAAATATTTATCCTCTCTCTCTATCATTTGGTATCTTTCTCTCCTCCTTCAAACATGCCAGCATATAGCCATTATTTAAAAACCACCCATGGACCAGAACTGCACTACTAACTAAATATCTGTCTGTAATCTCCCATTCATCTCTAAACTTCTGAAACGTTTGGTCCACTCCCATCTAATCCACTAACTCTTAGATAGAGGTCCTTACATTCTACTAAAACTGACCTCACTAAAGACTCTAATGATATACTTACTGCAAAATCTAATAATCACTAGTCCTTGTTGATTCTACTGTATATCTCTGCAACATTCAACACTGTGGATCACCAGCTACTCCTCACTATGCTCCTATGCACCGCTTTATTGAGCTCAATGATACTGCTCTCTCTTGGTTCTCCTCCGAATTCTCTGACTGTATCTTTGCAGGCTCCTCTTCCTCTCCTCTTCCCTTGCTGATAGGGCTCCTCAGGGTTCAGTCCTAGGCCATTTCCTCTTCCTCTTTGGACAAACCATCTGTAGATTTGGTTTACAGAAGCATCTATATGCCGATTACACTCTGGACTATTGTAACTCTCTACTAATCGGTCTCCATCTTACTAAACTCTTCCCTCTTCAATCCATCCTGAATGAAGCAGCCAGGATTATATTCCTTTCCAAACTTTACTACGATGCCTCTACCCTCTAACAGTCATTGTACTTTTTGCCTATCAGCTAGAGTCCAAAACAAACTTATCACTCTCACCCTCACTCTCACGGTTCCACTTACGTTTTGCACAGATGAGTGCAATCCGATAAAACATTGAACTGCACCAATGCAGAACTTTGGAGTAGTGTCCATCTGTGATTGATTTCTCATGCCTTATCGGCCTGAGAGACGAATTGCAACATGCTGTGTTTGGCAGCGATTCTAGGCTCACGCACCCCCATATAACTCTATGGGACCGTGTGAAATATCTCGCTGCACTCGCATGTCGTCCGAATATAGTGCGATGTATGCAGAAACAGGCAGCAGAAGAGATGGGGAGAAAGTGCTCCCTCCCTCTTCTCAGCAGCTGTGATACGATCGCAGGATCGCATCACAGTCACATGACCCTCAGCTGACGCTCACAGCAGAGGGTCATTAACATATCGCTTCCTATGCAATTGCATTGGAAGCTATGCGCAAGTGGAACCATTGGAAGTTCGTGACTCCACCTGTGGGTTGCGGTAATGGAGTACCGCCGCTGCTGTAAGGAGTACCGGGGCAGATTGAGTTAAGCAGCCTGATGTTAGTCCCTCCACAGGTGGGGAAGCCCCAGGCTCAGGGGGTTGGTGTGTACTTGGTAGCACAGGGTGCAGGGATCAGGGTACTCACTGCAGTAGTCATGGTGCTGGATGAGGTTTATAAAGTAGACACACACACTGCGGGTAAACCAAAGTCTCTGTGTACCACAATCACTGTGGGGAGCCCGTCCAGGTGTCCGCTCCCATCGGTGTCACTTGATAATCCGGAGCCGGCCTCTGTGCACAATTTAGTTGTCTGTTTGTGGCCCCGTGGCTTGAAGCTGTTAGGGCCCTGCTCATTATGTGTAGTGTAGTTGTGCTCTTGAGGGCTAGCACTTGGGACTTCAGTGGGCTGCTTTTTGGCTGGAAAACCCTGTCCACTGCATTGTGCTGATGCCCCCAATCTCTGAGCTCTGTGGGAAGGTCCCTGAAGGGCTCCTTCCTCTGCAGGTTAATTGCCAGGACGTTAAATCAGCTCCTGACCTAGGGTCCTGTACCCCATCGTGTTCGTTACCGGTCAGTTCTTTTGGGCTTGTTGGTGCCGACAGTACTCCTAGACTATGTCCGTCGCACCCTTTTTCAATTTTTACTGCTACCGGTCCCTGACTTCTCTGGTCTTGAACCACCGTCTGCGACCCAACCTATGTCTAGCTCCCCGGGAGCTAACACTCCAGCTCCTCACTCTTTGAGAGCTCTCACTACTCTCTTACGTCCTCCCTCCCACCAGTCTGCCTGACCCCTAGGTGGGTGGCCCTTTTCAAGCTAGACCAACCCACTGGTGTGTCTGATAGGTCATGATGTGAGGTGTCGATTGGGATTTGTAATGCTGATGGTAGTAACACCGATTTCTGGGAACCTGGAACCATGGGGGGTAGGCCCTGCACCCTGATTAAGGATTTCAGTACCCTGTGCCACCCTGATGTACTCAGGGGTGCCACAGAAACAACGTTGTTTTCCCAAAATTTTGGAAAGGTGCCAACAATTCAGTCCAGCACATTTTTGGGGTTTTGTGTAAAATTATGTCAAATTTGCCTTTGTTTCCCCTCATTTTTTTTTGTTCTTCCAATACACACAAAGGAAATAAACACGTTTATAACAAAACATGTGTAATTGCAATAATTTTCTGGAAGAATTACTTCATTTTCTGGAACAATTTCAAGGGTGCCAACACTTTCGTCCATGACTGTAGTTTGGGTGTACATGTTTAATAAATAAGTTATACAGTTTAAAAAAGGTCTTTGTAGAATCTATAGTAGCAGTGATAGTTTGATTATATGTTTTTTGTGCGAAGAAGTGAAAAGTTAGCAACAGAGAAAATAACTATAATATGATTAAATTGACAATTGTTTCACTTTAATTGCATATGTAAAATAGCGCCCACAGCTGTTCTTATTATAGAAGTATTCTAGCAACATTAATAATGAATCAAGTCTTTCTTATAAACCACTTGCTTCTTGCTACTATCGCTATTTTATTCATGAAACTAGTTTCGTAAGCTGATACTTTGGAATTTGCTAGTTCTCGTTTATTAAATGAAAAAAGAAGCTCCATCCTAGCTTTGTTATATAAGCAATATTATGTTTCTCATAGGGCAAAGTTAGAATTCTATTTCATTGATAAAATACATATAAAATCATAACTAAATATGTAAAATACCAAATTCTTTATTATTCAAAGCCATAGCTGTAGCTCAGGGCTCTTGGGCTTTGCTTTGCCAAGTTGAGTTTCCTGCTTATTTCTGTCATATAATACATTTTGTTTATTTAATTAGATGGAAGTTCAGAAAGGAGAAACAATGTGTTTGTTATACAGCAAACCTATACAGAAAAGTTAGTTTGGGAGCTACAGAAAACAGGCAATATTAGAGTATCGTGACTGCTCTTGTTTCAGTGTGAAAGCTGCTATTTTTTACATTTTATTTGTTTAGATTGGCACAAAAATTACAAGGCAGCACCAAAATGTAAAAACAAAAATACATTTATAATAAAATAATATTTTTATACTTATGATTAGACATTGCATTTAACTCCTTTTCTCCGTGGCTGACACTTGTACTTAGCTAAAGACCTGCAGACTAGAGATGAGTGTACTTGTTCAATAAAGGTTCTCAAATTTCAAATTCGGCACAAGTCTTGCACATTTGGATTCTGGTTCGGATTCCTAAACATTTCCCAAAAATCTGTAAAATTTCTCCTTTGTTCGGTAAATGTTCGTGATTGCACTAATACTTTTTTTTCCACCTTATACAGTTGAAACCTGAAGTTTACATACATTATCTAAAAAGACACATATGCATGCTTTTCTCACTATTAGTGATGAGCGAGCATGCTTGTAACTACTCGGTACTCGCACGAGTATCGCTGTACTCGGGCTGCTCGGCGGGGACCGAGTAATCTCGCGATACTCGTGCTGTACTCGTGGTCTTCATTTCTGCATGTTGGCGCTCTTTTGAGAGCCAGCCCTCATGCAGGGATTGGCTGGCAGACCACTGCAATGCCACAGCCCTGTTAGTTGTGGAATTGCAGTGATTGGCCGGCCTGCACAGCGTGACCGAGCCTTTATACCGGCCGGCGCGCTGTGCTCTGCTCACAGCTATCCAGACAGTCAGTGCAGGGAGAGTGTCGCTGATTCAGGGAAAGCTTTGCGGCCCTTTATAGCTTTTTCAGTTGCAGGGCTGCAAACAGTGTGACCAAAAGTCCTTCTCAGGACTATTCTAGTTGTATACAGGCAGGCAGGGTATAGCCAGGTCGGAGTACAGTAGCAGAGTCCTTCTCAGGACTATTGTTGCTATATACAGGCAGGGTATAGCCAGGTCGGAATACAGGCTAGTGACCAGAAGAGTCCTTGTCAGGACTATTGTAGCAGTATACAGGCAGGCAGGCAGGCAGGCAGGGTATATAGCCATTCCTAGTGGTGACCGTATACCAGCCTTCATCATATCTGGGGCTGGTGTACACAGTGTAAAACAGTCCAGATAGTGTCAGACTTCTCAGTAATTGTCGCTCCTAAAAACCAGTTAGGTTCTTATTGCGTCCGTGCTTGCATTTAAAAACCGCACGTGTGTGTCTGTCGGTGGCAGCGTACAGGTGCGCGTTTTGCACAAACTATTATATAACGCACAAGTCTAGTGTATAATACACGTCAGTCAGCAGTGTCTGATAGTGTCAGACTTCTCAGTAATTGTCGCTCCTAAAAACCAGTTAGGTTCTTATTGCGTCCGTGCTTGCATTTAAAAACAGCACGTGTGTGTCTGTCGGTGGCAGCGTACAGGTGCGCGTTTTGCACAAACAATTATATAACGCACAAGTCTAGTGTATAATACACGTCAGTCAGCAGTGTCTGATAGTGTCAGACTTCTCAGTAATTGTCGCTCCTAAAAACCAGTTAGGTTCTTATTGCGTCCGTGCTTGCATTTAAAAACCGCACGTGTGTGCCTGTCGGTGGCAGCGTACAGGTGCGCGTTTTGCACAAACTATTATATAACGCACAAGTCTAGTGTATAATACACGTCAGTCAGCAGTGTCTGATAGTGTCAGACTTCTCAGTAATTGTCGCTCCTAAAAACCAGTTAGGTTCTTATTGCGTCCGTGCTTGCATTTAAAAACAGCACGTGTGTGTCTGTCGGTGGCAGCGTACAGGTGCGCGTTTTGCACAAACAATTATATAACGCACAAGTCTAGTGTATAATACACGTCAGTCAGCAGTGTCTGATAGTGTCAGACTTCTCAGTAATTGTCGCTCCTAAAAACCAGTTAGGTTCTTATTGCGTCCGTGCTTGCATTTAAAAACCGCACGTGTGTGCCTGTCGGTGGCAGCGTACAGGTGCGCGTTTTGCACAAACTATTATATAACGCACAAGTCTAGTGTATAATACACGTCAGTCAGCAGTGTCTGATAGTGTCAGACTTCTCAGTAATTGTCGCTCCTAAAAACCAGTTAGGTTCTTATTGCGTCCGTGCTTGCATTTAAAAACAGCACGTGTGTGTCTGTCGGTGGCAGCGTACAGGTGCGCGTTTTGCACAAACAATTATATAACGCACAAGTCTAGTGTATAATACACGTCAGTCAGCAGTGTCAGACTTCTCAGTAATTGTCGCTCCTAAAAACCAGTTAGGTTCTTATTGCGTCCGTGCTTGCATTTAAAAACAGCACGTGTGTGTCTGTCGGTGTAAGCGTACAGGTGCGCGTTTTGCACAAACTATTATATAACGCACAAGTCTAGTGTATAATACACGTCAGTCAGCAGTGTCTGATAGTGTCAGACTTCTCAGTAATTGTCGCTCCTAAAAACCAGTTAGGTTCTTATTGCGTCCGTGCTTGCATTTAAAAACAGCACGTGTGTGTCTGTCGGTGGCAGCGTACAGGTGCGCGTTTTGCACAAACAATTATATAACGCACAAGTCTAGTGTATAATACACGTCAGTCAGCAGTGTCTGATAGTGTCAGACTTCTCAGTAATTGTCGCTCCTAAAAACCAGTTAGGTTCTTATTGCGTCCGTGCTTGCATTTAAAAACAGCACGTGTGTGTCTGTCGGTGGCAGCGTACAGGTGCGCGTTTTGCACAAACTATTATATAACGCACAAGTCTAGTGTATAATACACGTCAGTCAGCAGTGTCTGATAGTGTCAGACTTCTCAGTAATTGTCGCTCCTAAAAACCAGTTAGGTTCTTATTGCGTCCGTGCTTGCATTTAAAAACAGCACGTGTGTGTCTGCCGGTGGCAGCGTACAGGTGCGCGTTTTGCACAAACTATTATATAACGCACAAGTCTAGTGTATAATACACGTCAGTCAGCAGTGTCTGATAGTGTCAGACTTCTCAGTAATTGTCGCTCCTAAAAACCAGTTAGGTTCTTATTGCGTCCGTGCTTGCATTTAAAAACAGCATGTGTGTGGCAGCCGGTGGCAGCGTCAGGCTCCATATTGTCCCTGGATAGAGACGTGCATGATGGCCTGTAAACATGAAGTGCCCATTGTAAGGAAGTGGGTCTATTGTAGTATAGCCCTTAGGCAGGGCAGCCAAAAATTGGGAGGCTCCACATTGTCCCTGGATAGAGATGTGCATGAGGGCCTCAAAACATTGTTCCCATTGCAAAGGAGCGGGTCTCCTGTCGTTGTAATGCCCATTCAGAAAGAATGGGCGAAAAAATTTACCACTGGGGGTATACCTGAAACAACGGCTTAACTATTGTAACGGTCACCATGATGGCGCATGAGGAGAAGGAGGAGCAGTCCAGCGATTAGCCAAAGTCCAGAAGTGTGTTACCATGGGTGAGTGGAGGTACATGACAAATTCCCATTACAAACTTTAAATTCCGCTGTAATTTGCTGTTGGTGTGTTGAAGTCTGGCCAAATCCAACCCTTGTTCATCTTGATCAGAGTCAGCCTGTCAGCATTTACAGTTGACAGGCGGGTGCGTTTATCTGTAATGATTCCACCTGCGGCACTAAAAACACGCTCTGACAAAACGCTAGCGGCAGGGCAGGCCAGGACTTCCAAGGCGTAGAGAGCCAATTCATGCCACGTGTCCAGCTTGGATACACATTAATTGTAAGGCACAGAGGAATGTCGGAGTACAGTTGTTTGATCTGCAAGGTACTCCTTGAGCATCTGGCCAAACTTAGGATTTCTTGTGTCACTACCCCTCACCTCAGGGGCTGTGGTATGTGAGGGGCTGAGAAAACTGTCCCACATCTTAAAGACTGTTCCCCTACCTCTGGCGGATTGGACTTGTGCCCCTCTCGGCTGTACGCCTTGGTTGTCCAGTGATTCCTGACCTATGCCGCTAGAGTTTTGTGAGGGGAATGCTTTGCCTACTTCCGTGACTATGGCCTTCTGGAACTGCTGCATTTTGCCTGACCTCTCCGCCTCGGGAATAAGAGACATAAAGTTCTCCTTTTAGCGTGGGTCTAACAGTGTTACCAACCAGTAATGATTGTCGGCCAAGATGTTCTTAACGCGAGGGTCACGAGACAGGCAGCTTACCATAAAGTCAGCCATGTGTGCCAGACTCTTAACAGCCATCACTTCAGTATCCTGACCAACACGATGACTGAACATGCTGTCCTCCTCCTCCTCCTCCTCATCATCTACCCTGTCCTCTGGCCAGCCACGCTGAACCGAGGATATGACTGCATGTCATATCCTCAATTTGGCCAGAGAGTTGCTCCATGTCTTCATCCTCCTCCTCGTCATAGTCCTCCACTGCACGTTGTGATGAGACGAGGCTGGGCTGTGTGTTATCATCACCCACACCCACTACTGTTTCTTGCTCAAACTCATCGCGCTCCGCCTGCAATGCATCATGGTTGTTTTTTGAGCAGAGACCATTTTAGAAGGCAGAGAAGCGGTATGGTGACGCTAATAATGTCGTCATCGCCGCTCACCATCTTGGTGGAGTCCTCAAAGTTTTGGCGGATGGTGCATAGGTCGGACATCCATCTCCACTCCTCAGGTGTTATGTGTGGAGTTTGACCCATTTCCCGACGGCTTAGGTGATGCAGGTACTCAACAACTGCCCTCTTCTGCTCACATATCCTGACCAACTTGTGCAGAGTTCAATTCCAACGCGTGGGGATGTCACACACCAGTCTGTGTGCCGGAAGATGCAAACGGCGTCTTAAGCCGGCAAGGCCGGCTGAAGCAGTAGGTGACTTTCGAAAATGTGCAGACAGGCGGCGAACTTTTACCAGCAGATCAGACAGCTCTGAGTATGACTTTAGAAACCTCTGAACCACGAGGTTGAGCACATGGGCCACGCATGGAACATGTGTCAGCTGGCCTCGCCTCAAAGCCGCCACCAGGTTCCGGCCATTGTCACACACGACCTTTCCTGGCTTTAGGTTCAGAGTTGTGAGCCAGTGATCTGCCTGCTGTTTCAGAGCTGTCCACACCTCTTCTGCATTGTGGGGTTTGTCACCTATGCAGATTAGCTTCAGCACTGCCTGTTGCCGCTTCGCCGAGGCAGTGCTGCAGTGCTTCTGTGTCGCCCTGGACAAGCCAGGGGCCACAGAGCACAACACTTAAACACCCCACACTCCCTGCAGGCATATCATAGTCAAAACACAAAATCCTTGTTGCCTTCCCCAGGGGCTGTTGTCCACACCAGGGTGTGGAGCCAGGCGGTTGGTCTCCACCCACCGAGGAGGAGGGAAAACACAGGCAGTGAGAGTTAAGCTAAGGAAGTGGAAGGAGGAAAGTAGTAGAGAGGAGAAAAGTGACAGCAAAGAGCCTGAAGTTGGTCCGGGTGTGTGGCCCGGACAGGACAGCAAGGTTGGCAGGATGTGGTGACCGTCTGCAGTGGAGGCCGATTGGAGTCTGCCGTAAGGACCGTGGACGGGTGGTGACCCGGCCGTACCGGACCGGTATACAAAGAGAAGCCAGCACCATTGGCAGAGGACTTTCGGATCCCGGCAAGGCTTGGTGTCGCCGTGAATTTGCCAAATCCGTTAGTGAAGGGAACCTCAGGGTTTCCAAACAGCCAAGTCCAGATAGAAGGCAACCGTACAACCGTGAAGGGGAGACACCGCCACCGCTAAGGGCAACCGTCTCCCAGGGCCAGTGCCTGTGGGCAAAAGGGGCTCCTCCGGCCCATATCCAGGTCGGGGAGCGGGTTACCGTTGGGAAACCATCACTACCAACACTTAACTTAGGTGCAGGGAGAGACAGTCATCACTAACCTGCAGGGAGGAACAACCGCAGCCGTCCGAGTGACCCGTCCATCCAGCCACTTGTTTTACCGTGAACTGTGTCATCATCATTGGGCTGAGTGAGTACCTCCGTGCCGTGCGGCACAGCGCTGCCCCTGCGACCCTGCACCTCATCAGGCCCCGCAACCCGCCTGTCATCCATCTCTACCCCATCACCAGGCCCCGGGACAACCAACCCCCCTACCCACGGAGGGGAGAAATAACAACAAAGCTGCTCCCTGTCACAGGCTCCCGGGATCCCCGTCCAGAGCAGCGGTGGTGTCCACACAATCACCACAACCGTGGGTGGCGTCACGGACAATATCCCCAACACCCAAACCACCCCTTTTCACTCACGGGCGAGTAGCGCCACTCGAGTCCCCGGGATCCGGCCATCGCTCGAGCCAACGAGCAGCAGCAGCCGTAGAGCAGCATCAGCCGGACCCGAGCAGTGGGAGAGCGCACCGTCCCCTCCTCCGCCCGCGACACTTCCAGCTTGGGACTGGTGTGGAGGGTAAAGTGGATCAGGATGCGCAGGAGGAGGAGGAGGCTGAGGAGCATGACATTCCGGAGCTGTAGAGTGTGTGTGAAACCCTGACTGAGGTAGGGCCTGCAAAACTTGGTGTGTGAAGGACGTGTTCCGTCCCTCGCTCAGACTGGGTCCCAGCTTGCACAATATTAACCCAGTGTGACGTCAACGAGATGTAGCGGCCTTGCCCACATGCACTTGTCCACGTGTCTGTGGTTAGGTGGACTTTGGCTGAAACAGCGTTGTTCAGGGCACGTGTGATGTTTTGTGACACGTGGTTATGCAATGCGGGGACGGCACACCGGGAGAAATAGTGGCGGCTGTGGACCGAGTAACGTGGGAAAGCTGCCACCATCATGTCGCGGAATGCTTCTGTCTCAACCAGCCTAAAAGACAACATTTCCAGCGCAAGCAGTCGCGAAATGTTAGCATTTAGAACTGTGGCATGTGGGGTGTTGGCAGTGTATTTGCGCCTGCGTTCAAAGGTTTGCTGAATGGATAACTGAACGCTGCACTGGGACAAGGACGTGCTTGATGATGGTGTTCTTTCTGCGTAGGCAACTGCAGGTGCAGGAGTGGAGGAGGCTTGTTCGCAGGCAGCATGGACAGGGGATTGGCTCGCATGCACAACCAGCGAAGACGTAGCAGTGACATCAGCAAGCACTGCTCCTCGACTCTGTTGTACTTCCCACAAAGTCGGGTGCTTGGCTGACATGTGCCTGATCATGCTGGTGGTGGTCAGGCTGCTAGTTTTGGTACCCCTGCTGATGCTGGCATGGCAGGTGTTGCAAATGGCCTTTTTAGAATCATCTGGAGCCAACTTAAAAAACTGCCAGTGTCAGAGTTCCGGGTTTTCCAGTTTTCTTTTGAAAGAGCTTGCCCTTTGTTAACATGGAGTTTTCTGTTCTGTTGCCCTACTTCCTGTCCATCTGTTTAAAAGCCGCCCCTAAAGCTTAGTCCAGTGCCTGAGTATACTGCTTCCTGTGTGCTCCTGCCCTGCTGCTTTTGGTTCCTGATTGTTATTCGGATCCTCTTGGAAAACAACCGACACCGACTCTGGACTTCATCTGGTATCATCTAGCTGTGCCCGGACTCCGTTTGCCGTCTTTGGTCGGCACTTCTGCCCGGTTCCTTCCGTTTAATACCACTCTGGACTCACATCACGTACGGACATTTTTGGACTTACCTATTGCCCTTTTGTGTCCCGGCTGCTGCGCATTTAGGGCTTCTGGGGTGATTGCCAGACAGTCCCTGTATAGGGGTTCGCTCTTGGTGGTCTCCCTGGGGGAGTCCGGTGCGCGGTCCCGGGAATTCCCTTTCGCTCCGTCCCTGGAAGGTATTTCCTGTATTTATGTTCTACTGTGTTTTTGTTCCGTTTATGTACATATTTGCTGGTTGCATATTATAAACGTCTTGCACCAAGAACTCGTCTCTGGTTGTCATTGCCCTAACGCAATCGAAATCCTCAATACATACAATAGTATTACAGCCAGACTCGGGAAGACCTAACATTTGTACAGGCACCTTGTGTCGTGTTGTTCCGGGGAACAGTTGCCTGACATCTGCCTGGGGCCACCACTCTGCTTCTTACTGCCTGTTGTGATGCTACGCCTCCCTCCCCCTGTGCACTGCTGTCCTCGCTCTGCATATCCTCCTGCCAGGTTGGGTCAGTTACTGGATCATCCACCACGTCGTCTTCCTCTTCCGCACCCTGCTCCTCCTCCTGACTTCCTGACAATTGTGTCTCATCATCGTCCACCCCTTGTTGAGACACATTGCCAACTTCGTGAGAACGTGGCTGCTCAAATATTTGGGCATCTGTACATACAATCTCGTCATGGCCCACTTCACCAGGAGCTGGCGAGAGGCCAGAATTTGTGAATGGAAACGTGAACGAACAGCTCTTCCGAGTGTCCAAGTGTGGGATCAGTAATGTCCGTGGACGTGTACTCGGCCTGGTGGTAGGAAGGAGGATCAGGTTCTGAAATGTGCGGTGCAGTATCACGGCTACTGACACTTGACCGTGTGGAAGACAGAGTGTTTGTGGTGGTGCCAATCTGACTGGAAGCATTATCCGCTATCCAACTAACAACCTGTTGACACTGGTCTTGGTTCAGGAGCGGTGTACTGCTGCGGTCCCCAAGAATTTGGGACAGGACGTGCGAGCGACTAGATGTGGCCCTTTGTTGTGGCGAAATTAGAGCTTGCACACAACCTCGGTCTCTGCCTGCACCACCATCACGTCCACTTCCTTGTTCGTTGACAACGCCCTTGCGCATTTTGGAATGCTGTGCTGATGTGTATTCACTAGACTTGTGCGTTATATCCAAGTTTTTGCAAAACTCACACAAATGCAGCGGAAAGCTGCCACCAACAGGCACACACGTGCGGTTTTTAAATGCAAGCACGGAGGCACTAAGAACCTAACAGGTCTCTATCCAGGGACAACGTGGAGCCTCCCAATTTTTGGCTGCCCTGCCTAAGGGCTATACTACAATAGACCCACTTCCTTCCAATGGGCACTTCAGGTTTACAGGCCCTCATGCACGTCTCTATCCAGGGACAACGTGGAGCCTCCCAATTTTTGGCTGCCCTGCCTAAGGGCTATACTACAATAGACCCACTTCCTTCCAATAGGCACTTCAGGTTTACAGGCCATCATGCACGTCTCTATCCAGGGACAACGTGGAGCCTCCCAATTTTTGGCTGCCCTGCCTAAGGGCTATACTACAATAGACCCACTTCCTTCCAATGGGCACTTCAGGTTTACAGGCCCTCATGCACGTCTCTATCCAGGGACAACGTGGAGCCTCCCAATTTTTGGCTGCCCTGCCTAAGGGCTATACTACAATGAACCCACTTCCTTACAATGGGCACTTCAGGTTTACAGGCCATCATGCACGTCTGTATGCAGGGGCATTGGTGAACCTCACAATTTTGGACTGCCCTGGCAAAGGAAAATACTACAAAGACTCACTTCCTCAAAATGGGCACATTAGACTCAAGAGGCCTTCATGTACGTCTCTTCTCAGGGACATCGGAGTGCCACACAATGTTTTCACGTAAAATCTTTCATGTATTAATCTCAAAAAGTAACATACACCAGCTCTATCTCACTATTGGGTATGTGCCCTTAACATTTCCGCCATGAAAAATCATTTTGGGGTCATTTTGGAAGGTTTTCTGGTGAGTCCGTAAAAATGGCGTAAAACGCGGACAAAATTGTTCACAGCTGTGACTTTTCAGTGATAAATGCTTCAAGGGGTCTTCCCCATGCTGTTGCCATGTCATTTGAGCACTCTTCTGAGACTTTTGTGACATTTTTAGGGTTTCTCCATGCTGCCGGGGGGTCATTTCACAAAAATACTCGGGTCTCCCATAGGATAACATTGGGCTCGTTGCTCGGGCCGAGTACACGAGTATCTTGGGAGGCTCGGCCCGAGCTTCGAGCACCCGAGCTTTTTAGTACTCGCTCATCACTACTCACTATCTGACATGAAATCAGAATAAAGATTTCCCGATTTAGGTCAATTAGGAACCAAAATTATTTAGATTTGCTAAAGACCAGAATAATGAGAGAGAAAATGTTTTCATGCATTTTTTATTACTTTCTGCAAAGTCAAAAGTTCACATACATTTTATTAGTATTTGTTACCATTGCACTTAAACTGTTTGACTTGGGTCAAACATTTCGAATAGCCATCCACAAGCTTCTCACAATAGTTGGTAGGTCCATGCAAGACACAGGCTGTGGCCCGGCATTTCAATTTTAAAAATGAAGACATGTCTGAGTGGCAGGGGTACGCCTGTTGCTCCCAGAAGCCTGGCACTACCCACAAGACACAACTTTGAGACTTATCTTGGAGTCTTGACATTTAAAAACCATTCAGGCAGACAGCAGTACAGTAGCATCAATTGCCCCACTTCCCATAGTGTCTTTGAACAGCAGGGAGGTACGGTCCATGCAACACACAGGCTGTGGCCCATCATTTCAAGTTTAAAAAGTGAGCACACGGCGACCGTTCCTTCTGCAGCAGGTCATCCAGGACATAATAGTGCACTAGAAATTTCTGTACAACCATGCGGTGCATATGTGCCGCCCCCATGCCAGCAGCCGGCACTGCTCAGATCCGGGCCTTCAGGGGTGGTGGCTCGAGGGTCTCCGGACCCGGGGGTCTCGCGGACACGCCGAATAAATGGGGGGACGTATATTACGGGCTGGGCCGTATTAAGTTTGTGATGCCACCCACGGTGCGTGGTGAGGTGGGACACCACCGCTGCTGTTACAGGGCACCCGGGGGAGATGTTGTGCAGCAAGTTGTTAACCCCTCCGTGGGCATGGATGGTGGCCCTGGGACCCGGTTGGTTCATGCAGGGGATGGCGACCGCAGAGGGTGGTGGTGTACAAACAGTTAGTAAAACACACAAGTCTCTGGTAAACCAAGGTGATGGTGGCTGGTGCCGCGGCCGGTTGCGTTCTAGTCCCCCACCTGGCTGGTGGTCTCTATCTTTTTCCTGCACTGCTGTATGTAAGATGGACTTTCCTAGTGTGAAACTCAGGAGTCCAGCTGGATGTGGCCTAAGGAGCCGTGCCCGCAGACGCTGGCCCGTGGGATCTATGGGCCCTAGTGGTGACCTCTTATCCCTAATCGGTGGGTTGTTGTCTTTTATGAGGGACTTTGGGTGGGACAGGACCTCTAGTCCTGGCCTCAATCGGTTAATTAACCAGCTCCAGTTGGTTCTGGTCCTGGCTTCAGGGTCCGAGTACCTCCCTTTGTGCTACAGTTTCCGGGTCGGTTCCCCGTGTCGATACCGGTGGGCTACAACCCTGTCCTGGTCCATCTTGGTTCCACCGAGCTGTCTTCCCATCTCCTGCTGATGGAGACCACTGTCTGCCTCCTAGTCAGTGGCACCCTGGTACCGTTCAACTTGGACTTCACTGCTGGAGCTACCCCTAGCTCCAGCCCACACTCCTCTCCAAACTGAACTCTACAGCTCAACTCACTCTTTTCCCGCCCCGGGCTGTCTGGACCCCTGGGTGGGCATGTCCCAACTGCCTGGTCACGCCTACTGGTGTGTGTATCTTTCCCTAAGGGGGGGTGACTAGGGTTTTCTGGTTGGCTGTGTGTTTCCTATTGAGGGAAGGTGTTATGCAGGGGCCTAACTGTGATTACCTGGTTTTGCCAGGGCATCACACATATGTGATGTCGCCCAGGCATACTGCCACCACTAGGTTTGTACCATTATCACACGTGGCCTTTCCTGGCTCCAGGGTCAGTGGAGACTGCCATTTATCAAACTCAGCCGTGATAGTGTTTCACATCCTTGCAGCTGTGTCACTGCATTCCTCGATGCATATTAATTTAAGCAATGCCTAATTGCGTTGACTTACACACAGTATGTGGCCTGGCATTTGCATTTTAAAATGTAATAGATATCTGAGTGATAGCCAAAAGCCTCTTGCTCCCAGAAGACTGGCACTACAGACAAAAGCAAACTTGGAGATCCTACTTAGAGTCTCCACATTTCTAAAAATTAAGGTAAGGCAACAGGAAAAGTGGCAACAATTGGCACACACTACAAAATGGCCAACTAAGCAACATGGCTGCATGGGACTGACCCTGGAGCAAGGCCTGAACCAGTACTTCTATCTTCTAAAGAGACAGCAAGATGACAGACAGACCTATGCCTCTTGCTCCCAGACCACTAAAACTGCAGTCAAAAGAGAATGTTGAAACCCGACTTGGAGTGTTGAGATTTAAAAACATTTCAGGCAGATAGCAGGATAGTGACATCAATTTCCCCCTCCCCCCAGAGCAGGGAGATATGGTCCATGCAGCACACATTATGTGGCTTGGGCAGGCCAAAATATTCAAGGTGTGACTGGGGTGCTGAGGCCACTCTTCCATTTTTTTAAGACCAAAATGCAAAAGCGTCCAGTCCTCTCCTCATGGCATCGATATTAATCTCTGGTTACTCCGGCACCATTCCCTCCAGTCGTTCACAATGTGTCAGACTTCTACTCTGTTCTGCTGGTGCATGCGATGGTGTGAAAAATGTGTTCCAAAAATCACAGAATTTGCTTCTGGCACTTGAACTGTGCAGCTGCTAATGTTTCTGCGTTCATGACATGATGTTCCCGTGGTTTGAAATTTACAACTGTGATGCACACTGTGTGCCTCACTGCTGTCTTCTGGAAAACTACTGTTAAGATGGTCTACAAGCTTGTTTCGATACTCCAGCAACCGCACGTCCCTTTCCAGGGGTGGAAGCATCTTGCTAAATTACCTCTTATACCATGGATCTAGCAGAGAGGCAACCCAGTAGTCAGCACTATTTCTAATACTAACGATACAGACATCATGTTGCAAATAGTGCAGCAAGAAGGCGTTCATGTGTCGGATGGTTCTATGTGGTCCAAGTATATGTTGTGTTGGTGGTGGGGTAATATTCAAGTTTGCCTCCTCCGCCGCCTCCCACCAACCTCGGACAAAAGAGATGGGATCAATATCTGCTTCATCTCTGGAGTTTTATGCACCCATCATCTCTTCCTTCTCCATTTGTTCCCCGGCTCCTGCACCTTCACTACCACTTTGTTGTTACCATGAGCCTGCATTGATTGATGGACTCTACCCTCCCATGACATCAGCCTGTGTGACGACTGTCCAGACCTTACAGGAAATGGTCTCCTCATCCTACTCTGCTTCCTCCTTTTCCTCTAGGATCACCCCTCCTCCCGCAGAAAATTCAAAGTGTGCTCCAACATGTACATGTGCGGAATAGTGATGTTGATGATAGCATCATCAATGCTAACCATATTTCTAGCCATTTTGAAACTGTGGAGGAGGCTGCAGAGGTCCTTCATCTGTGCCCACTCCACCATCGTGATTTGCCCCACATCTATACTGCGTTGTCCAAGGCTATGTTTAATGGCATAGTGCACCAGGGCTTGCTGCTGCTGCCACAGTCACTACATCTTGTGTAGAGTGGAATTCCACCATGTCGGCATATCACATATCAACTGGTTAACCGGTAGGCCAAAAGTCCTTTGTAGCGATGCAAATTGATTAGCTGCGGGGTGCGAATGGTGGAAGTGCGCACACACCGACTGTGCCTACTGCAGCAGCGCATGCAGCCCGGGATAGTGTGCTAGAAATTTCTGTACAACCAGGTTCAGGACGTGAGCCATGCAAAACACATGTGTGATGTTGCCCAGGCATAGCTTTGCACCATTGTTGCACATGGCCTTCGCTGGCTCAAGGTTCAGTGGAGATAGCCATTGATCAAGTTTGGCCCGAATAGTGTTCCACAACTCTGCAGCTGTTTGACTGCGTTCTCCAATGCATATTACTTTCAGCACTGTCTGATTGCTTTGAGCCCTGGCTGGGCTGTACAGAGGTGGTGGGGATTCACCCTGCACTCTTGGAACGCATGTTACATTAAGGGAGAGTTTGAGGGAGCATGTGGAGGTCCTAAAGGAGGTGGAGGAAGCAGAAGAGGAAGCAGTATATCCATAGGTTTGTCCCGCAAGCCTTGAGGATTTTAAGACTTGGGAAGCAGCCCTTTCCCTGCCAGCACTCGCAGCCACCAAAGTAACCCAGTGCCCAGTCAGTGACATGTAACACTCCTGGCCAGGCTTGCTTGTTCAGGTGTCAGTGGTGAAATGCACCCTGGGAGACACAGAGTTTTTCAAGGAAAAGGTAATCTTGGCTGCAACATGATAGTTTAGCACAGGCACAGATTTATTAGAGAAATAATGGCGACTGGACAACTGGTACTTGGGGAGTGCGTTATCAGGTTTCAGAAACCCTCTGTATCTACGAGGCAGAAAGGCAGGATTTCTGTGGCCAATTGTTTCGATATGGTGACGTTCAAGCACTTCGCTTTGCCATGTGGTCAAAAAAGAGCAATCCTACAGGACCGAGGGCTGACTGCTGTACTGAGAGAGGGTGAAGTAAGGTGTACACGACCGAGCAGTGAACTAAAAAACATGGTGTGCTCAGTGTCTCACATGGATCAAAAACACCAGGCACCGTCACTTCCATAACACCTGATAGGCCCTCATTCACCCCTACTGTAGCGGGTACACAAGTGGAGATTCTGCAGTCGGAGACCTGTGTTTGAATAGTTTCACCATTGATGCAGGAGGAGAAAGAAGCAGACAATGTTGATTTGGTGGCTGGTAGTTGGGTAGGCCCATTAGTTCATATGTTAGTGCAGTGAGATTCCAAAAGTAATGCATGTTGGTTGCGTATGTGCATTTTTATGCACGTAGTTGTCAAATTATTTGAATTTTTGCCTCTACTCAGTCATCGTTTACAATGTTGGCAGATAATGGAAATTGGGTCATCTTTTGTGGTCTCAAAACAACTCAGGCTAGGCAACCCTTCCTGCAAACCACAGACCCGCAACCACTGCTGGCCACAGTCAGAGTTGTGAATGAGGATCCAGTGCTTCTCATCGATGCTTCACTTTGTTTTTGTGTGGGAATTACCACCGTGACATCCCTGGTTTCCTCCTGCTCCTCGACATCTGCTGAGCTACTCAGCTGCGTGCCTCTGGGTTGACACCAAGTGGGCTCTACAACTTCGTCGTCATGCTCTATGTTGTACCCCCCGCCTCTTCCTGACCTGACATTACAGCACAGTATGTGTGCACCTCAGGTATCTGAGTCTCATCATCATCACCTCCACCCCCGCGGTTAATGTCAGTTTACGAGGG